>NC_051288.1:8649157-8949157 GCF_015220745.1 Sebastes umbrosus
TTGCTGGTATATCAAATAAACTGATTAAAAATTGAATCATCATTGATAATGCTAGTTTGATTGACATCACTGATTGCCGAACAACATCAATATGTTTGAAAATTATAGTGTTGTATATCACTGTGTAGTTTTTACTGCTCTTTGCCTTTGAATCATGAAAATGAACTGCATTGTGGTGAAATATTTTTTCTAGAAATCAAGTTTTGCACTATTGTGTAGAAAAAGTAAATAATGTATTGTTATTAAAAGAATATTTAGATAATCTGAAATACAAATTGCTCTCATGATGAGAAAACTTAACAGTCTTCTGGACTTATGGTAGTACTCTATGGTATATATGGCAAAATACAATATAACAATAATAACAATTTGTCAGTTTAATCCTGAATCCACTTGATGGCACTGTTGCACCATTAACACAGTGACACACTGATCCAGAGTTGCAGTAAAGTAACACAACATGTCAGCATCTACCAATGACAGCAATCATGGGTAACTATGTCAAAGGTTACACATTTCATTTTATTGCTCTTCCAACTCATATATTCATGTGAACAACAATGCAAAATGATAAATGTGTACAGAGTTGAGTTGCAAACACTAAATCAAAGGTGCCCTGTGGGGTTTTCTTAGAAACAAACTAGTTTACATTCAGTGTTCCTTACCTAAACGCATTGTGTCCATCATTGAGCTCTAACACACATCCCCAGTGCATTTCCTTTCTCATAAAACATTTGTAATGCCATTTTTTTAGAGTATTTCAAATCCAGCATGGTTTACATCCATGTTTACTAGCTTGCCATCTTCCTCTTCCCTGACTTTATTGGCACATTGCAGCATATCTAGGCACCTTCTCGCCACCTGTTGGTCGGGGGAATAGTGTAACACCACTGGTAGAACAATTGTGTCAATATGCACAAGATAAACAAAACAGAGACCCACTCATAGAACAACAGCTCCTAGTGCTGCCCCTTACAAAAAAGAAGTATACGTAAAGTTTATTTTATAAAGTAAACTTAAGTATAGTTCAAGTATATTACCAAGTATACTTTATGTAATAAGTATACTAATAGCAATGTACTAGTAGTATACTTGTAAGTGTACTTAGTATACTTTTATGTGTACTATTTCAATACTTCTTGGGACTAAATTTTCCCACTTTTTAGTTTATAAAAGTATACTTTTTAGTTTACTTTAAATGTAAGAGTGGTAAACTTTGGTTTACATCCAAGTTGTTTTTTGTACTGCAACTATAATATGACCTATACTACAAGTGAACTTATAGGTATACTGTTGTAGCCCACTTTTTAGTCTATGAAAGTACACTTTAAAGTACACTCTCAGTAAACTACTAGTTTGATATGCAAATATACCTTTGAGTTAACTTATAGTACTTAGCCAAATTTACTTAGACTTTTCTGTATACTTTTCAGTATAAGCCAAGTATACTTGGACTCTTCTGTATACTTTCCAAGTACACTTAGACTTTTCTGTTTACTTGTTGGGATAAACCAAGTATACTTGGACTCTTCTGTATACTTGCCAAGTACACTTAGACTTTTCTGTTTACTTGATGGTATAAACCAAGTATACTTGGACTCTTCTGCATACTTGCCGAGTATACTTAGACTTATCTGTATACTTGTCGGTATAAGCCAAGTATACTTGGACTCTTCTGTATACTTGCCAAGTACACTTAGACTTTTCTGTATACTTGTCGGTATAAGCCAAGTATACTTGGACTCTTCTGTATACTTGCCAAGTACACTTAGACTTTTCTGTATACTTGTCGGTATAAGCCAAGTATACTTAAGTATAATTTTGTTAAGTATATCTCTGATAAGTACATAAAAAGTAACTTGAAAGCATATAAGTTTGAAAGAAGTATACTAATAGCACACTTGAATAAACTTTGTAAGGGGCTATAGGTCAAAACTCCACAGGGAACCTTTAACACAGGAATAAACACACAAGTGCAAAGTATTTACTCTTTGTTTTTAAAACCATGTATATATTATCTCACAACAGTATGTAACTCAGAGAGGATGGTGTGTTCTGTAGTGTTTGATGGCATCTGGCAAAACAAGTCTAGTTAGTGAGTGTGTAAGAGAGTGTGTGGGGCTTTTCACTCAAAACAACTGAAAACTGTGGATGGATCTGTGAATATAAAAAAACTTCTAATGCCGGTAACTACTGTAGGCTTCTACTCACAAAACAGTTTTTACTTATTTAGAGCAATCTCTCACCCTGAACACAGCGTGCACAGAATAAATCTTGTTTATAATTACTTAATACCATGTCCCTTTTGTAGACTACATTATACGTTGTTTTTATGTAATACATTCACACAGGAAAATATCAAAATGTATTCATAAACCAGGCCCTCATGCAGACTTAATCACAGCATTATCACAGCATTCCTGAATGTGCTGTATATGAACAACACAAAAGAGAATGAAAATGAAGAATCTAATAATAGATGGACAGTTTTTGACTCGCTATTATGGAAGTTTTCAAATTTGAAAGCAACAGTGCTCCAAGCATTTCAAATGGACTGACATACATCTGTCTGCACACATCATTGCATGTACGTTATGTATTGTATTTTAACCAACGGAGCAGGGCACTGTCAACTTTAGTTGTAAGCTCTCTACAGTGTAGTAGAAGTTGAGGTTAGGTGATCAAAATTTGGCGATTTTCTCCCCTTCAATTGGCAACTCAAATGTGCTTTCGTGTGTTTTGTGTGTAGTCCTCAACACTGCTGCTGTTGCACTACCCTCCCAATATGCATGGCAATTTAACAAGCTGACATTTGATGCTGTTGTTCATTCAAATACTACAATTAAGGTAACCAGATGAGAATTCGGGACAGGACAAACAGGACAGGATTCGGGAAAATTGCACATAATTTGGAACTGTCCCAAATTTTTCGGGAGATCTGGTCACCCTAACTACAATACTGAATAATAATCAATCAATACTGATCGCCTGACTTAACCAAGGTATCAACAGGAATCTACTATGTCCTCAATGGTGGTTTCTATACTTGAACAATTCTATTCTATTACTAATTTTGTTTATTCTATTTCAGTAAGTGTCCAAACTACAGCCCCTGAACATGGCACCGCAAGACAGATTTAAAGATATTTCTAAACTAAATTATGGTGGTTGTGATACTGAATAACTGTGTATTTACTAAGTATTTGTTGCCCTTTAATTGGTAGACCTATAGCTAAATCTAATGCAGTCTAAAACCAAAACTAATGCACTCCATTTATACCAGGGTTGGGTAAATATTAGTTAATACCTCTCAAAATAAAACAAGACTATTCAACAGAAGCACAAACTACAGCTTCCGAAATGACCGTAGAGATGAATGAACACATCTCTAAAACAGTTTCAATAACTTAGCTATGTGTACCAAATAAACTGGCCCTTATGCATAACTTTAAGCCTTCATATGATTTAAATTGGTAGGGTTATATAAAAATTCATCCCCCCCATATAGTTGTCATGAACAGGGAAATTAGCTAGAGAGACCAAAACCATTTTTTGTACCAGGCTGTAAACAACTATTTCTGCTGTAAAGTTGGGCATTTTAACATGGGGGTCTATTGGGATTTACTCTCTTTTGGAGCCAGCCTCAAGTGGCCATTTTGGCACTTTTGCATTGGCTTCATATCTCAGCACCGGAGGTTGCCGCTTGCTAAATACCCTACTTCAAATCTGTAAAATGAAAAAGCTACAATGAAAAACTGGCATATGTAGGCTGTGCTATAAATTGTCCTGGTGACAATCAGTCAATCTGATTTGAATATTTGATTTTGATAGCCTGAAAAGTTCATGGGCCCACCAAAAGCACTGTAATTCTTCCTCTGGGGGACCATTAATATCCACAGCAAACATCATGAAAATCCAGCATTGGATTCTGAGCGATGGCGCCATTGGCCAAAATGCTGGTCCATGTGAAAAGATTAGCTGAAGGGGGTCACCAATTTGTCAGCGATTATGCTCTGGGACCATTAATAGTTGTTCCAAATATGGACCAACTAATGGACCGGCATTTGACCCAACTGCTAGCTTGTTTTGGTTAGCAAAAATTCTCTTCAGCATCTTTTCCCTGAAATATAAGGCTTTTATGCTGCATTCCAAATCTGAATATAGATCAGGAAATCCATCTTTAAACACAGATCTATCAATAATTACGCACTGTATTCTACATTGGCTCCTTTTTCTTGAAAGCCACAGGCTTCCTCTGATGCTGATGAAAATGAGGCTTGTTCTTCTTTTGATCCCACTGGCACATCAAAATATCCCTGAAAGTTGTCCGGAAGGTCTTGTTACACAGGGCGTAGCACATGGGGTTGATTGTGCTGTTCACATAACACAACCAGTATCCCAGCGCCCAGAGAGTTCCTGGAATGCAGTCCTGACAGAAAGTGTTGACCAACACCATGATGTTGTACGGCAACCACGTCGTGATGAAGACGCAGAGGATGGCACTGAGTGTCCGTGCCGCTTTCTTCTCATTTGCCTTTTTTTCATTCTTGCGCTTGTTGATCTCTGTCTTGGCCTTAGATGCGAAGCGTTTGGCCATCGCCGCATCTTTCATGGTGATGGCTGCGGGTGATTGGTCGGCGGACGATGGGGTGGTGGGGTTTGATTGTGACCCTTTTCGACTTTGGTTGGATGATTGCTTATCTTTGTTGTTTTTCACCTTCCTAGACTTCTTACCATCTAGATAGATAGATAGATAGATAGATAGATAGATAGATAGATAGATAGATTATGTATAATTGTATTATTTTGATATATATATCATGCAAACAAGACCACTTAGTAGGGTTATGTCCAACCTGTTGGAGGCCTTGATGGGTCTGCACCGTCAGCATCGTCCTCTGAACCTGACTGGTCCCCAGAGGCACCACCTTCATTGTTGTTAAAGCTGTCACAGCTGCTCTGCTCGGCATCGCCCAACGTCGTTGTCGTGGTGTTGATGGACCTCTTGGATGCACGGCGACCCGGCAGCAGTGATGAAAACCGGAAGCAGAATGCGCCGCACCTCCCTCTGCTTCCCGTTCCTCCTGGTATGCTGGCATTGTCCTTGTTGTTCTTCTCTGAAGCCGGCTGATTTAGTTCAGAGCTGCTGCAGCTTTGAGAGCTTATTTGGCGTAGCATGGCTGACGAATTCTTCTGGCTGTTAGTTGCACTTTCTCCACCGGCTTTTCCGCTGCCGCTCCCTTGATTCTGAGCCTGGCTTTGGCTGTGGCCTGACCCAGTTGCCTTGAGACCTTGGAAATCTTTAACACGCTTCTCTGTCTCCTGATAGATCTTCCAAAACAGGAATGCCATAATACTTACAGGCAAGTAGAACGCGGCGACGGCAGTGGAGAATGTAATGATGGGCTCGGACAGGAACTGGATGTAGCACTCATTGGGCTGGACTGTCCGCTCACCCACAATGTACTGCCAGAACAGAATAGCTGGGGCCCAGAGAATGAAAGAGATGGACCAGGCTAATCCAATCATGGTCATGGCACGCTTGGTTGTACGTTTGGCCCGGTATGTCAAAGGTCTGGTAACAGAGAAATACCTAAGAGAACAAAGACAGAAAGTAGGCAACTGTATACATACAGAGTAACTGTCAACTTGTCTAATACCAACGCTTGGTCAGTGCCTCCCGTCATCTGATACCGACACGCCTAGGCACCCTTGAGCGTCTGTATGAGATGCACCGGGCTTTCAACTAACTCCAATGTAAACCCATCTGTGTTATTATTAGATGGTCAGAGCAACTGACGCAGTATAAAGAGCAAGAAAGTCCACTTAGGGAGGAGGTCGGGGTGGATGGTTGGGTCAAACAAACAAGGACTTTCTCCCAAGAGACCGCTGTTTATGTCCCATGTCAGCGTTGACTTACTTTTGTTACGTAACTTAGTACTTAAACCCGAAGTCGGTAACTTTGAGCAAATATGAGGAAAAAAAGTTATTTTTATAAAACTGTCACTATATCCTGATAGTAGTGTATGAGATCTGAAAAAATATTCCTCTGTGTTCTCCTGTTCTCCTAATGGCATTAGCAAGCTTTAACAGCCAACCAATCAGAGATGAATGAGAAAGTTTGCTCCGGGCGGTGCTTGGTTTTGTCTCGACTGTTTTCAATATGGCGACCGGGTCAGAAACGTTCTCATTTTACAGCTAAAGGGTACACTACAAGATGTTTCTGAAAACATTTGAGGCGAGAAATAGACATTACAGTAACAGAATATTGATTCATATTTGATCAGCACTGCCTAGTTTGACCGTTTGACCAGTGATTGACAGCTTCTGTAGAGACTCCTCGGCTCTGATTGGTTGTTTTGGTTCGGGCGCGGTGAAAACCTGCAAATACCATTAGGAGCACTAAGAAGAAGAAGAGGAACATGATTTTTTTTTTTTTTTACAGATTACCTCTCTCGTGTACAGCTGTTAGAATATTTATAAAAATAGCTTTTTATCATATTTGCTCAAAGTTTCAGACTGCAGCTTTAATTAACGCCACGAACGTAACAAGCTTGTTTACTTATTTTACAGAACAAACATAATAACTTTAACCCAAACCACAATGTTTTCCTGAACCTAACCGAGTAGTTTTGTTGCCTAAACTAAACCACGTAAACCTAAAAATTAAGTAAACATACATTAGAAGTTTATTTTGGAAAGACACTATGCATGTAACGAGAGGAAACTGACACGCCGTCCCTGACGCTAGAAGGGTACCTAGAGTGTCATAGTTTGAAGTGTTGGGCCGCTGACCAAGCGTCGGTATTTGACAATTTGGGAGTTACTGTCTACCACACTGTCTCTCCTGATAGTATCAGTAAGAGTCACCAGAGTAAAAAAAAATTAAATTGTACACAAGAGACTTTAAATATGTCTTGTTTCCCATGGCTCTCGATATTAAACCATCATGACAACACATGTAAATATATGCTTTTTACGATTTGGATACTCTGATCCATTCAGAACACTGACTATGAGCTTCATTTCAGTTAAGTTTATCAACAAAAAATACAATAAATCATGTTCTGTTACCTGTCAAAGCTGATAACAAGCAGGTTCATGACTGAGGCGTTACTGGCCACATAGTCGATTGCAAGCCACAAGTCACAGACCACTGGCCCAAGAGCCCACTGGTCCATGATGATGTAGGTGGTATACAGGTTCATTGACAGTGTGCCAATGGTCAGGTCAGCAAATGCTAGGCTAAGCAGGTAGTAGTTGTTCACTGTCTTCAGTGCCTTGTTGATCTTGAATGACACCATCACTAGGATGTTGCCAACAATAGTGACAAGAGAAAGTGATCCAGTGAGGAAGACAATGATGATGACCTGAAGATGAAGAGGTAAGAAGAGAAAGAACCAAAGAGGGTGGTTTAAGTCCATTACACAGTGTAAGATACTTAGTGATTTTGTTATAGTGACTCAAAATCCCTTGTCAGAAGTAGCTATCAGAACCTTAACCAAATCAAACTGAAAGTATCTGGATTGCTGGAAACTACCAGGATCAGGCTGTTCTCATACATCGTTCGTAGCTATACATATGAAAAGTAAATGCAATGTAATCCCTATACATCCCTACGAAATCAATTTGTATGTAATCCACGTAACTGTGAACAAGGAAGTATAAAGAGCGGCCACGTAGGGAGGAGCTCGGGGTGGATGGTCGGGACAAATACTGGACTTTCACCCAGGAGACCGCTGTTTGTGTCCTGTGTGAAACCAGAAGTCTGTGTTGATTTATTTGTAACTTCCGTACTTAAGTTACGTCACTTACGGTGTTATTTTAACTAAAACCATGATCTTTTCCTAAACCTAACTAGGTAGTTTTTGTCACGTAACTTCCATACTTCAGTTACATCACTTCCAGTGTTATTTTAACCAATACTATGATCTTTTCCTAAACCTAACTAGGTAGTTTTTGTCACGTAACTTCCATACTTCAGTTACATCACTTCCAGTGTTATTTTAACCAATACCATGATCTTTTCCTAAACCTAACTAGGTAGTTTTTGTCACGTAACTTCCATACTTCAGTGACATCACTTCCAGTGTTATTTTAACCAATACCATGATCTTTTCCTAAACCTAACTAGGTAGTTTTTGTCACATAACTTCCATACTTCAGTTACGCCACTTCCGGTGTTATTTTATTTGGGCACATGGGACTACTGTTTTTCCTAAATTATAATGGAGTCTATTGCAAAAACAGTAGTCCCAACGGTTCGGCCAATTTTGAAAATTTCTCTACATTTGTGCTTTAGCTGAGAGCACAAATGGGTTAATCTGGCTATGACAGTCAGCTTTTGATGATTTTTATCTTTCTCTTATGAAACATAAGCTTGTTTTAATAAAACTGGATGGGTGACTAAAATTGAACCAGATTTAAGGAAGTACTTATATAACATAGAAAGACTCAACTCATTAATTCATTTAGACAAGTATCATAGTTTTCCAGAGATGTTTATCTTGGAACACCAACTATAAGCGACCGCCCGGTTCAAATGAGCCATAAACTCCCAGGAGCTTTGGAGCAATCACGTAAGGAGCACAGCTAAATGTTTTGTCTGGTGGTTAGAATTCCTCGCTACTGAAGCCATGAAATGTACACAGTGAGGCCACAGAACTACTCTGCCTGCTCTGTTCTGGCATACTCTCCACCTCCAGTGTCTCATGTCTGCATATTTAGGTATCAAAAACTGTAGCAGTAAGTCATATGCGGTATCAAATAATACTAATATTTACACGTGTATAACCAAAAAAAAAAGTGTTTGTTGATGGCTTATTCAAAATTACAGTGTCACTGAAGCACTAACGAAAACTGATGCAATGAAAAATACGTTAAAAGTAGAACAGCTGATTGTTACCTGCAAGATAGTATGTCCTCCTAATGGGTCAAAATCCTTTGCTGGTAGCATTAATGTCCTGTTAACTGGTGAATCAGTGAAGTTTCCTCCTTGTCTTGAGACATAACTGACATTATGCAGCTTCCACCCACCAACAGTGTCAGATAATACTGCCAACTCCTGGTAAGAGCCACCTGAAGATGTGGAGAAACAGTATCAGAAAGAATTGTATACACGTCTATGAATCTTTTATAAGCAGATTTGAAAAAGATTTACACATATAATTTTAAAATCTGCTCAAAACTTCACAACATCTGCATTACTTAGTTGTTATAAAGACACTAAGTGCTGTAGTGTAGTGCAGTACCTAAGATAGAAGGCTCAGCTATCATGGTGGCATCAGGCTGGTCCCTCATACCAGGAGAACTGTTGGTAAGGAAGTGGATAGAATCAGAGCTGGAGGTTGGGTTCATGATGATCAACGGACATCTTGAAAAAAAGGAAAAAAAACAACGATAGAATTTGAGATGCAAAAATTAAGGATAAAGTTGTTAAACGTATTTCTTTAACACTTTTTAAAATAATTTTAAAAAATAGTTATTTAACTCAAAGATGAAGTTGGGCATTATAATTGACTCAACATTTTCATTTGAGCCGCTCTTAAAGGTCCAGTGTGTAGGATCTGGCGGGAGAGCATTTTTTAGATTGCAACCAACTGATCCAAGGCCCTTGGGAAGAGTACCGAGCTTTGAAGCCAATTTTCGTAGTGGCCAAACCGTGGAATTACAACTTCTGTGTTTTGGCTTCTTGTGCCACTGAGCAACTCTAGGAGGAATGAACGGGAGCACGCCTACAACGCTGTGTCCAGTTCTCTTTGAACTGAAACGTCTCCCGTGTGCCAAGCGTGTTGAAGAGGTATGGCGGCCGACACGAAAAACGCAAATGGCCCTCTATAGAGCCATTTGGAGCCAAGCCAGTGTGTAGAGTGTGTGTGTGTACGTAGGAAGTGAGTGGTGAAGCAAGAGAGAGAAAGCGGCGGCGACGGCAGCGAGTAACGTTATCGACTTTGGCCCAAGCAGGAAAAGTTAACAGAGTTTGGTTCGTCCGTTCTGGGCTACTGTAGAAACAATGGCAGTGCAACATGGCAGACTCCACCAGTTCCACACAATAAACAATAATCTTTTTACACATTTTAATGTTCCTAAACTTTTAAGACATTTCACATGTCGAGATTTATCGTATCAGTTCCACCATCAGTCTTTATCTCACAGAAGAATTCCATCTGTTCTTTTTATTTTTTGTCTAACATCTTGCATTATCAGCACCCTGTAGAGGCTCTTCCTTGCATCCTTGGTATGAGTCCCACTGTCCACACTGGCATCTCCTCAGTCCGTCCAACTGAGGTTGTTGGCTGCCTCCAGCTGACACAATTGTTTGACAATGAAAATGATCCTAACATGCTTTTTGTTTCGAGGTAAATCCTCAACTTCCATTGCATTGCTGATTCTGGCATAGATTAGCATAGCCTGTAAAGAATAGATGATATTACTAATACAGGCTGTACTAATTAAAGCCAGAACCATCATATCTCCTCCATAGAAAATGTCTTCAATCCGTGCCCTCAGCTCTGATGTATGATGTTGGAGAAGAAAAAGAGGCTATACATTCCTACACAAATAAATGAACACGTGATAAACAATATGGAACCCCAAAGTGTTCAATATTAAATAAATAGGGGACTTTATGAAATAAATAATCAAATTAATACATTGTGTAAAATATCTAAATGAACCAACAATTTGTGAATTGTTATTTAATCATTCATTTTGATAATAATATTTTAGCCTACTGGACAGGCTACCATTATTATTTCATAATGGCATTTTCCCAAAGACATCTAGACTTTTGAAAATGGGCATTTTGATTGACTATGATAAAAAATATATAATTGAATAATAATATATAATAATATATATACATTTCATAATAATAATTTGACTTAATGTCTTATTCAAATTAATATTGAACACTTCAGGGTTCCTTAACAATACGTATATAAAAATCTAAATATAAACAACAACAACAAAAAAGCAAATACACATTTAACAAATTAAATCAATCCCATGCAGTTTGTTATATTTCATTAACCCACCTTTCCGGTGGGTTAATGAAATATAACAAACTGCATGGGTTGTTCCGGGTGACTTTGAAAAACTGAACATTTCACTAATGGCAGTCATTAGCCTCCACACTAATGAAAAAACAAGTCATATTGATGTCCAACTCTTGACAGAAACCTTCTTACCAGAAACAATTGGTACATCATCTTAAAGGATAGGTCCATTTGTATCTTAAAACAATACTCACATTACATTCAAAGGGTTATTTATTGGTCGCTGCAATTGTTCCTCCTGTCCATACTGGCCGTGAAGAGATCCCTTCCTAAAGTGATGGGGGTCAAAATCCACAGCACCTCAGTGCCAAAATACCTTGTAAAGTTCAGCCCCAGCTAATACGTTGCTTCAGCAGTCTTTAACTGAACTTGAGAATGCATTTTTTGCACTGTAGATTTTTATCCCCCCCCATCTCCTACATCAAAATTGCTTTAAGAAGGCCTATAGGAAGGGAATCACTTCAGGGCCAATAAGGGCCGGAGAAATAATTCAACACAGTCTCACAGCAGTTTGTGAAATTGTCCCAAAATTGTATCTATTTGATTCGAATACATAGACATGAATTTCCCTTTTTTTTCTTGACACCAAGCACGACTTCCAACTACGTATTTTTTGTGTGATGCCAGCAGCATCTCACAACAAGAGTCAATACCAACAGGAGAATACACTGTTTACCATTGGCAGAGCATTTTGACAACTTTTTCCTGGGCGCTCCCCACATAATCAGCTGTGCTGCTCATCCCACAAATGCATGATCCTTACAAGTTGGATATCATTGTGAAGGTAAATAAACAGGCTTTCCAACGATGTAAAATACAATGCCATTTAGCATTGGAACAACAGAGAAATAATCCACCAAACACAAATTTCAAAACTTTTTTTTCCGAGTTTATATTTTGGAAGATTTCTATGTGGATCAAATCACAGACTTTTATTTTGAAGGATGCTAGGTAGCATTTAGGTTTTCCTAAGAATTGTTGATATTGCGTTAATATGTTATTATGAAATGCTATACATAAGTAAGTTGGGTCTCAGGTTAAGGTTAGACACCTTCCTATAAAGAGAAATATCGGGGGTTATCAGTGGAAGTATAGCGAGCATCTTATTTTACAAACAGCACTCTGCGCCTGGAAGGTAAGCATGTTCTCGGCTCTCTCTGTATTTTCACCGTTTATGTTGTAAATATGACGTTAAACTACTTAAAACACATTTTAAAGTCATTGTATTAGCATTGTTAAGCTTTAGAGTCGCCGTTTGTATGTCTTTTCATGCATTAACCCGCTAATTAGAGTTAATTAGAGCAGAAGTGTGTGGAGGCTCGTGTTGTGTGGCAGAGCTGCTGTGTAGCTCAGCTCACCAGAGGGCGCTGTTGAGTCTGTTTGCTGCATGCAGCTCTGAGTGACTTTACACCATGTTACACAGGTGCTGAGAGCATGGCTGCAAGAGAGACCCTGTTTTTGCACAACTACAGGTATGTGGTTTTATGCATGGCTATTTTTTGGTTATTTCTCTGATGGAAAATAATAATAATAATAATAATTTTATTTGTAGAGCACTTTTCAAGCCCAAAGCACAAAGTGCTTTCCAAGGAAATTCACATCATAGACAGCAGAATACAATGAAACATAAATAATTAAATAAAAAACAATAGAATGGGAAAATAAAGAAACAAGCATATACATATTCATACAACTACATATGCACATACATACACATCAGCACACAAGCATACAAAGGACTAAAAGTCAGCTGATTGGAAAAGACATTCTATAAAAGTGAGTTTTAAGACTGGATTTAAAAGTCGTGACAGATTCTGCTGATCTAATGCTCAGTGGAAGACTGTTCCAGAGTCGTGGAGCCAGTACTGCAAAAGCTCGATCACCTTTAGTTTTTAACCTGGTCTTTGGAACGTTTAAAAGACCCAGACTGGCAGACCTGAGGGGCCTGTTTGGAAAGATGCAGTATGTTAGATTAATTTAATTATAGAATTTGCAGTTTATTTAATCTTTTTTGACAATGTTGTTGGCTTTACTTCCTCTTTGCTCTGGGACTTTTACTGGGAAGTATGGGTGTAACGATTTTTACAACGATTCGATACGATACGATTTCCACGGTTCCGATACGATTCAAGGACGATATTTGGCTCGTCTAGACCAAGATACGATACGATTCAATGACTTCTTAAAGTCAGTGTGACTGTGAAATAAATAGCTGGATACTGGACAGTTGCAGGTCAGGATTCCTCAAAGTTTGTCAGTAACACTTCATTTTACAGGTCCGCAAATTTCATGGTAATTAGGTGATAATTAGCAAGTAACCTATTTAAAATTACTTTAGAATTACTGCCAAATTACCTCAGCCTCAGCCAGGACTCAATACTAAACAACTCAGTCCCTGTGTTTAATCTTACACCTTACTTTGAGTATCTAACCCACCCATATCACAAACCAGTTCACTGAAACGTCTTCATAGATAACATTTAGACTGCGTGTTCTCATCGTTGTTCTCATGTTGTTTTCAGATTTAGCTGATCTCTGAGATCTGGGAGCTGTCATGAAAGATTATGGGAATTATCAGCCAAAGGTATGTTACCGTGAAAACTTGATCCACACTATTCTTTCAAATACAAACCAAATATTGGCTCAAAATTGTGCCTGTCGACATCTTTAATATAAAAAAACCCTGAGAAATCCATTGGCACTAAAATCTTGCTAGTTTCGTATTTGTGTTGTATATAGTACTGCTGCAATTGACATCATATGAAACTAGAAAACCTGAGGAATCCATCGGTACCAACTGTGTCATACTAGCTTGTTGGGAAAGAGACTAAATAACGCTCCAAACGTACGCTTTAATTTTGGAGAGGAAAGACTATCATAGCCATTTTCAAAGGGGTTTCTTGACCTCTGACCTCAAGATATGTGAATGAAAATGGGTTCTATGGGTACCCATGAGTCTCCCGTTTACAGACATGCCCACTTTATGATAATCACATGCAGTTTGGGGCAAGTCATAGTCAAGTCAGCACACTGACACACTGACAGCTGTTGTTGCCTGTTGGGCTGCAGTTTGCCATGTTATGATTTGAGAATATTTTTTATGTTAAATGCAGTACCTGTGAGGGTTTCTGGACAATATCTGTCATTGTTTTGTGTTGTTAGTTGATATCCAATAATAAATATATACAAACATTTGCATAGAGCAGCATATTTACCCACTCCCATGTTGATAAGAGTATTAAATACTTGACAAATCTCCCTTTAAGGTACATTTTGAACGGATACAAAATGTGCGATTAATCGTGATTAACTATTTTAATCGATTGACAGCCCTAGTATATAGTAGTGCTACAATTGCAAAAAGGCTATACTGTAAAATAAATGATATTGAGATTTGTTTTTATCAACATAAGTATCTAAGACTACTCTTTAATTTTGAATGGTCTTTCATGCTTTTATATTGTAGAAAGTCTTCTTTACAAACGGATGTTATTTTTTTAGGATGGGTTTTGTACATGGAGAACAAAATGCTGTCCAAATGGTTCAACCGGACTGACAACTGAACAGGACAGAAAGAGACAAAGATCCCAACAGTTGAACAAGAGTAGAAGAAATCAGCTGTCATTGGTAAAAGAAATTGGAAGTTGAGCATCAAAATGTGTGCAGATTTAAACAGGAACTGCTTCCTGTTTCAGTGCCAAGGTCACAATAATGCAGCCTAGAACACGCTGGAAATAACAGCTGCAACTTGTTGCTTTAGCAAAGCTCTTCTAAAAATCTTCACAATAGAGATAGAAGGTTAGTCTATTAGTTAGCGCTACTGGAATGTCAGCTGAACATGATCACAGTTTAAACCTCTTCAATCTAACCACTGAGTAGACTGCAGAGGGACTAACTCCATATTTAGTGCCCAGTTGCACCGTTGTGGTTCAATAAGGACGCTTTTCTGGACAGGAAAACAGATTAAAAATTGATTTTCTGAACTATATGTGTATATATGTTCATTCTGATTATATATATTTAATATAATATAATATATTTGATTTGTTTTGCATGATACGTGTAAGCATAAAAAATGAGAAAATGTATATATTCCCATTTGTTGGAACAAGCGGATACACTTTACAATTATATATTTGATACTATCATAAAGTGTTTATTTTTTAATTTAGAGAATCTTAAATAGATAGATGAAAAAGATCAAAATAAAGAGTTTAAGAGGTTAATACATTTGATGTATTTTCCTAATTAGGTATGGATGTTTATTTTTAGTTAAAGCCCCTAACTGTCTGTCAGTCAGACTATGTGTGCCCCTGCAGCATTTATCATATTTAATAATTCAAGAAAGCAAAAAGCCAAATGGTGAGTTACTCTAATGAAATGCACTTACCAGTCCACTCGTGGTTCCCAGTATCCAATATGTTATCCTGCTGGGAAGCTCAGCTCTGCTCATGCAGCATGCTTCTGTCTGCTGATGCTCAGACTGTTCAGCTGGTGTGTGTGACTGGAACGTCCAGCTCCGCCTTTGACTACTGCTGTGCTACTGTCTGCAGTAGAACCTCTCACATCTGGGCTGGTACATGACATGAGTTGGACCATAGGGGATGTGACAAGCCTGAGTAGACTTTGACATGGCAGATCATTTGGTCAAAATACATATATACAAAAATTACAGTATATATACAGTATATATGTGTTTTATAGGAGCTGTGCTGCTTCAACGTAGGGCTGGTTTTGGTCTGAAGGCCCGCTAAGAGTTGCCGTAGTTCTTATTGTTCATATGTTTGGCAGTTAATAATACAAAAATAACAATATGGTGATTTTTGAAGCCATATTCATTTAAACCTGCAGTAGGCAGAATATTTTTGGTATCATTGGGCATAAATTCCATAATAACCTTTCAGCGTATTGTAATTCAAGTGTTTTGAGAGAAAACTAGACTTCTGCACCTCCTCATGGCTCTGTTTTCAGGCTTTAATAAATCTAGCCCGTGACGGGAGACTTTGACCAATCACAGGTCATTTCAGAGAGAGAGCGTTCCTATTGGCTGTTCATTCAACGGAGGCAGCTGTCAATCACTCGCAAACTCCGATCAAACGGTCAAACTAGGCAGCGCTGATCAAATATGAATCAATACTCTGTTATTGTAATGCCCATTTCGCACCTCAAATGTGTTCAGAGTCATCTTGTAGTACACTCTTTAGCTGTAAAATGAGAAAGGTTGCTCCGGCTGGTGGGAGGTGCTTGGTATTTCCTCAACTGGTCTCAACCAAGCCCCCAGTAAGAGCGCCGGTCGTTGATCCCAACTTTCGTAGTGGTCAAACGGCGGTACTACAACTTCACGTGATGCCATTGGGAACAAAAATACTTTTCCCCATAGACTTACATTGGGAAAGATAAGTCTGTAACTCAGCGGATATTTTTTTTTTGAGGTAAATAAACTTCCCAGTACGAACACTCTAATAGCCCTTATTTAAATCATTAGCTCCTAAAAGTTGTAAAATGCACTAATAGCCGAATCCAGAGGTATTTACATTCCTCCGTTCATTTGAATGAGACCCAGACCGAGGCTGGAGCACAAGTTGTGACGACAGCGTGACGTTGGGACCCCGTGACCGAGTCGTGTGACCGAGCGGACGATACTGCGCACGTTCAATGTGTCCAAGATCCGGGTACTTTTCCATGCGGAAGTCGAGCCATTTTGTCTTCATGCGCCACTGAGCAACTTTCATAGGAATGACCGGGACCCCGCCTCCAACACTGTATCCAGTTCTCTTAAGACATCCATGGTCTCAACATGGCTGCCGGGTCACAAACTTTCTCATTTTACAGCTAAACAGTACACTAGCAGATGTTTCTGAAAACATTTGAGGAGAGAAATAGGCATTACAGTAACAGAATATTGATTCATATTTGATCAGCGCTGCCTAGTTTGACCGTTTGATCGGAGTTCACGAGTGATTGACAGCTGCTCAGAGACGGCAAAGCTCCAGCTCGGCTCTGATTGGTTGTTTTCCTCCGGTCTGTGAAATCTTGCAGATGCCATTAGGAGCACCGGAGGACACAGAGGCACATGATTTTTTTCAGATTACCTGTCTCATGCTCTACTGTCACGATATAGTGACCGTTTTATAAAAATAGCTTTTTAAAATCACATTTGCTCCATTCTGCCTTCTGCTGCTTTAACACTTGCGATATCGGTGGTGTTGTAAAGGTTGAGGAGTAACTGGATGGTTAAGAGGTTAAGAGAGGGCAAACTAAGGCCAGCCATGTGTACTTTTGTCTCTTTCTGTTTCTTCCTCTCTGTCGTTCTCACACACGCACGCACGCACGCACGCACGCACGCACGCACGTACGCACACACACACACACCCGGTCCCTTCATTACCCTTCTTTTGGAGATTGACTCGTTGCTGGATGGATGGATGCTTGATGAATTCTTCAGGAGTTCTCCTGACCAAAGAAGGCCATATAATTGGCCACTCTCATACAGTGTGTGTGGAAACAAGCCAATGGCCAATCTCTCATGACCTCAAAACATACACGCATGCACGCACACCCACACACACCCACACACCCACACACACACACAGAACAGTGAGTGTCCAACAAGGAAGTTACGTCTCAGTTGTTGTCCTCTTCATAAGCACAGAGAATAGATTAAGGACTGAAGTGAAGGTCAAGTGCTTCGATGAAATCGCCAGATACATAATAGTAGTGCTGATTACACAAACAATAGAGAGGCGAAGTCTCTCCCTATTGCTTGATTATGCACCTTAGTTGCTCAAAATAAGTAAAGGGAAAACAGCAAAAGGCTAAGCTGCAGTGCTTGTGCTGCAAATATTTTTAAAATCCAATTTGTACACAGATTTTCATAGGGATTTTTCATCCACCTTTAAAAAATTGTGTTATTCAAAATAAACAGATCATTTCACACGTTTTTTTTATACTAGAGCTTAAAATAATGAGCCCCAAACGTAATGCAATCCAAGACAACAGCCCTGTATTAAAGCCTAGCAATAAAGCTATAATTATCTCCGCCAGATTATTATCTTCGTAGCCAGAGGAGATTATGTGTTCGGTTGTGTGTGTGTGCATGCGTGTGGGTGGGTGTGCCTGTCCACGGCGAATCTACTGCCCGACCCATCAGCCTAATGTTTTTGATGCTCATTATACCCCGCGACAACGTAGTCGGGCGTATATAGCGCTCCGCATGTCCGTCCGTCCATCCTTCCGTCCGTTCGCGTGTCACACTTCCGTTTCTGGAGTAGAACTCGAAAACTATTTAACTTAGGAACTTCAAATTTGGTATGATGGTTGACAATGTGGTCTAGCTGTGCCTTTTGGGAGTGCCCAAATGTGAGCCATGCTCACTTTTGCCTTGTTTATGACTGTATGGTCAAGGACCTCTCATGTTTGCGGTGATTCACCTTTTTTTAAAAAACTATTTTATTGACTGTTTTATACCGTGCTGACTCCTCACTATTCTTAACCAGCCAGTAAATGCAAATGTAAATGTAGAGGCTGTAAGTCATCAACAACTGCTTCAGTTTGGAATCTTGTTTTCGCTCAGGAGTAGGAATTGTTCCTCTCTTGATTTGCACGCAGAGGTAAGGTATAAAGGGAGGGTCTGAAATGAACTTTCTTCACTTCCTGCCACTGTGGCAGGCAAGTCGTTTTTTTTTTTCTCTCTACTTCAGCTTGTATTAAAGCTGAAGTAGGCGAGATTGGAGCAAATAAAACGGTCGCTATATCGTGACAGTAGTACATGAAACAAGTAACCTGAAAAAAATCATGTGCCTCTGTGTCCTCCAGTGTCCTCCGGTGCTCCTAACGGCATCTGCAAGATTTCACAGACTGGAGGAAAATAAGCAGTAAGAGCTGATCTGGGATCTGCTGTCCATCTGTTGTCTATGAGGGCCGGTTGTCAATCACTCGCGAACGCCGACCAAACGGTCAAACTAGGCAGTGCTGATCAAATATGAATCAATATTATGTTACTGTAATGCTTATTTCTCGCCTCAAATGTTTTCAGAATCATCTTGTAGTGTACTGTTTAGCTGTAAAATGAGAAAGTTTGTGACGCCTCCGCCATTAGATTTTTTAAAGCCAGCAAAACAGAGCCATGAGGAGGTGCAGAAGTCTAGTTTTCTCTCAGAATACTTGAATTACAATATGCTGAAATGATACCAAAAATATACTGCCTACTTCCACTTTAACCGCAGACCTTATTTCTGGCATCAAACTAAAAACCCATTCAAAAAACCCATTGACTTTGAGACGATGAAACCGGAAGTGCTAAAATGCTAACTCATTTCTGGGTTTTAGGACCATAGCCAGTGTGTTCTATATGGGAAGTAGTCACAAAGAATTGATAGACTTCAATTAAGAATATTCTACTCTTCACCAGTTAATAAATAAAGTTTTATTTTCAAAATCATGCAAATCCATTCATTACTCATAGACTCAGTCCCTCTTTATACATTTATCTCTCAGAAGTAGCAACAGCCTACTCAAAAAGTGCACTACTGTGTGGCAAACTAAACATGCCCCCTCTGTGGTAAATATGGAAAATGTTTATTTTTACATGAGCAACATACCACTAAGTAATGGCATTATTCAGTCTGATGTGGTATTACAATGAAAATAAAAATAAAATGTAAAAAATAGGCAGGACATCAGCATGGCATAATGAGCGCACTGCAATAGGCTATACAACTGGTTGCAACTGTAAAATTGTTTTATCATACTTGTATAGTCATGTGTGCTAAATGTAAATCGCACATGCATCCTCACTCAACATTAAAGGTGCAATCAGTAAAGATGGCTCTTTTGCGGCCTCTAGAGGCAGCATGTATTGGTAAGCAAATTCTATGATGGAATGATTTTTCTCAAATGTGTTGTTATTCAGTTTGTTCTCATACGCTGTTCATAGCTATACCCATGAAAAGTGATATACAACACTATAATTCGTATGCAATCCACATAATCATGAGTCAGGACAGGTGATGTAGCATAAAGAGCGACAAAGTCTGCGTATGGAAGAGGTCAGGGTGGACGGTTTGGTCTAAAAACACTGAACTTTCACTCGAGACGTTGTCAATGTTCGTGTCCTGTGTGAAACCAGAAGTCATCGTTGACTTATTTGTCACGTAATGTTTGTACTTAAGCAGACTTTGAACGCCTCATAATAACAACTGAATGGCACCTCCGTTAGTTTTGCTGCCTTGGGGCTTGCGCAGGCGCATTGATCGCCCGTATCGCTGGACATTCGTAGGAAAACGCAAGAAAAATAACAAAATAACTTTCCGTATATCATACGTACTGTTGTATGAGGATACGCTGAGTTATTAGCTGTGGTAAACTGACATTTGTCACGTAGCAAAAACAAACATTAGGTAGCTAGCATATATGGCTAACTGCGGCATACTGTAGGTCGCTTATTATGGACACCCAAAATGTAAAATATTTAATAAGACATGAAATAAATATACAGACAAAATGCTTGTTAAGTAACGTTATGTAAGAAAGTCGTTATTTATTTACGCTAGTTACGTTATTATTTAAACCAGGGCTGCCAAAGTTAACGTGATAATAACACATTAGCGCAAATTCATTTTAACACCACTAATTTCTTTAACGTAACTTACGATTTTTAGGTTGTAGCGGGCTTCGTTTTGAAGCTAGAGTGAAAATACTGGTATCACATGAAACCGGAAAAAACTTAGGAATTCATCGGTACCAACCATGTCATACTAGGTTGTCGCAAAGGAGGATCAATAACAAATCTATGCTAAGTTTTGGCGAGGAAAAACTCTCATTGCCATTTTCAAAGGGGTCCCTTGACCTCTGACCTCAAGATACGTGAATGAAAATGGGTTCTATGGGTACCCACGAGTCTCCCCTTTACAGACATGCCCACTTTATGATAATCACATGCAGTTTGGGGCAAGTCATAGTCAAGTCAGCACACTGACACACTGACAGCTGTTGTTGCCTGTTGGGCTGCAGTTTGCCATGTTATGATTTGAGCATATCTTTTATGCAAAATGTAGTACCTGTGAGGGTTTCTGGACAATATGTGTCATTGTTTGTGTTGTTAATTGATTTCCAAAAATAAATATATACATATAAAGCAGCATTTCTGTCCTCTCCCATGTTGATAAGAGTATTAAATACTTGACAAATCTCCCTTTAAGATACATTTTGAACAGATAAAATGGTTTTGTGCAAAGAGCCAACAAAATATCTGTATATTGCACATTTAAGATTAAGTGGTAAACTAATTTAACAGGACCTCAATTTTATTTCCTTACCATTATTTGTTAAGTAAATAAAATACATAGATAATAAATGAATAAATAATTTTATTTTAAATTGAGACAAAGTTAAGCAAGCATTTATTCGTTTTGCCTTTGTTTGCAATTTACAATGGTCAGTCACCTCCCATACACTCCCTGAAGGGCTATTGCTTGAGCTTAAAACCAAATGATACTTAAACAAACCTTTGACTCATAGTATATTAAAACAGAGATGGTTAAATGAGAGAAAAGCAGGAGCCACTTTTTTTTTCTGGGGGATGCACTTGTGGCAAATGACTGGAAGAGTTACAATGAAGCCCACAACACTTAAATACAATAATACAGAAATCTTAATTCATCTTAAATAATCCTATCAAACAATTTATGGGTGACACAGATTTAGTGTCTTTGTTATACTTGTTAATTAAACCCGCATAATAGACATGCAATGGCATTTTTTTTTCTGAGAGTGTCTATACAAAAAGAGTAATTCCCTTTGCTGTATTGCATAAGATCATCACCAAAAAAAAAAGAAACTTCAGATAAACAATCCCTATTTGAAAATGTTTCCAGGTTTGTTGAACATTTGTCAGCTCTGAGCATTCATTCAATCAACACACACTTCCTATCACTGAGGAATGAATCAGTAAAAACAAAATTAAACAAACGATACTGCAATAATAATTATGCTTTAAATAGATTATTTTGTTTGTGATATTATTATTTTCTGATATTATTCATTCGGCCCCTGTCTGTGCACCCAAATCCTACAAGCTCAAACTTTGTCATGAAATGTGTTTTATGGAAAGTTTAGACTTTTCTTCCGCTTTAAACACTGTCAGTTAATCTTCCTGATTTGCAGTGAGGGGTGTGACAATTAAAATACAGAGTAGAAAACAAAATCCTTGTACAATCCAACATATGCACCCGATTCGACTGTTATCAGGCCATTAAATAGGCGTCATCAGTCGCTATAGAGCATAGCACCATAGATGTGGGTCAGTAGGGGCCTACTACGCCTACTGCGTTGTAAAAGTTAAAGTGAAACTTAAATGCAACACGTTCTAACATGTTGTAAAACTGAATGAAACGTCACCTTTTGAATACAAACAAAAAGGCTTCTTTAAGTTTAGGCAAATAAAACTACAAATTCTTTAGGTTTAGGCAGCAAAACAGGTTCAGCCAATAAAACTACAACTTCTTTAGGTTTAGGCAGCAAAACAGGTTCAGCCAATAAAACTACAACTTCTTTAGGTTTAGGCAGCAAAACAGGTTTAGGCAATAAAACCACAACTGCTTTAGGTTTAGGCAATACACCTACAACTTCTTTAGATGTAGTCAACAAAACAGGTTTAGGCAATAAAATTACAACTTCTTTAGGTTTAGGCAAATAAATAGGTTTAGACAATAAAATTACAACTTCTTTAGGTTTAGGCAATAAAACTACAAATTCTTTAGGTTTAGCCAATAAAACTACAACTTCCTTAGGTTTAGGCAATAGAACTACAACTTATTTAGGTTTAGGCAATAAAACCATAACTTCTTTAGGTTTAGGCAATAAACCTACAACTTCTTTAGATGTAGGCAACAAAACAGGTTTAGGCAACAAAACTACAACTTCTTTAGGTTTAGGCAAAACAAATTATTAGTTAAGTATAAGGGAAAACATCATGTTTGGGGTTAAAATAACTACGAACACAAAGACAACTACACATTGTTGGTTTCACACGGGATGTAAACTCCGGTCTCCTGGGTGAAAACCCTGTGTTATACTATGGCGCCTGACTTCCATTTCTGCTCCTGTCATAATTATTACGGTTGCTAGAGGTCGCTGTTCTTTTATACCTTCTTTCGGTGATCTATCAAGTGAATAGATGATAAAAACCTACTAGTTGGTGTAGTAGGCCCCTACTGACCCACATCTATGGGGCTTATAGCGACTGATAACGCCTATTTAATAGCCTGACAACAGTCTAATCGGCTGACATATTGAAATGGATGATGGATTTCTGTCTCTCGGTGTTGACTCCTGTATTGCTTGAAACAGAATGTATGCAGTATGTGTGTCTGCAGCAGAGTGTGCTCTAAAACAAAGCTTCGCTAACATGATGAATCCATCATAAAAGTGGCAACAGACAACTCAACCCAACAAGGTTTCCAAGTGGTATTATTGTCAGATATAACAGAATATAGTAAGTTTTACCACTGCTATGAATCATAGCCAACATAGAAACAGACAGACAGAATTGCATAGTGAAAGCAAGGCTTATAGGGAACCAACCTAAACACAGATGGTGTCATTATTCTAAAGCCATTAGCCTACATTGTGCAATCAACATTTAATTCATAATTATTAGTTAAATAAATAATAAAAAACTTGTCTATTGCCACTTTAAAGTTGATGGTATGGCAGCATCATAACTGATGAAGTGTTATGGAAACGGTTCATGCTGTTGGAGCAGCCATCACACATGGAGCTTGTTCTGCAGTAGATTACACAAGTATTCAACATACTCAGTTGCCAGTTCATTTGGTTGACTTAGCTCAAACTAATGCAGTCTAATCTAACAACCCAGCTGTGAAAAAGTTTGGGAACCACTGCTATAGTCTATTGTTTGTCTGTTTATACTCATAAGTGTTTCTAATATTTTCACGAAATTTAATCTATTTGATTTGTGTGCATAGACATGAATTTCCCTTTTTTTTTTCGTGACGCTCAGCACGACTTTCAACAACGTATTTTTCGTGCATTTTCCTACAAATGTCCTGCAACATGGGACACGTGTCAATTGCCGCTCCAGTCTTTTCAAAATAAAACTACTTAGTTTGGTTTAGGAATAGATCGACTTGGTTAGGCTTAGGCAACAAAAGAACTTAGTTAGCTTTAGGAAAAGATCGTTGTTTGGGCTAAAATAACTTTGGAAGTGCCGTAACTTAAGTATGGAATTTACGTGACAAATAAATCAACTTTGACTTGTGGTTTCACACGGGACACAAACAGCGGTCTCCTGGGCGGAAGTCCTGTGTTTTTTGACTCAACCATCCACCCCGAACTCCTCCCTACGCGACGTTCTCCGCTCTCTGTAATTTTTGATTCACAATTACGTGGATTACATACGAATTGATTTCGTGCTGACCATCACTAAAAAAAGTTAAATTTGTGTCTGTGCACGCCAATCAATACATTAAATTTCGTGACTATTTCATGAACTGCTGTGCGACTGGGCTGCAATACTATACTCAGTTTAGGGGAGTTTCCTCTTATTGGAACACTACCAGTGCCACACTCCACACACTTGCTGTGGAAAGTCCCCACTCAATTTCCAGTCAAGATGAAGTGTGACCTCATTTGCTGCTGCTGTCACTTCAAACTGAAACCCCAGAACTTCAAAAGACAAAGTAAAGATCATCTGACAGTGCTGTATAATCAAACAGAATTGATTAAATCATATTAAATTGTACATTTTTTAATCTTTAACAACCCTTTTTGCGCTGCATAAAGCTATAAAGAAAGCGCAACTGAAATTTGAAATGTCAAATGTGATATTTCTACTCAAGTATGCACCAAAACTGTTCAAGGACCAGTGAGACATGACAGTCATTTTATATTTCCAATAAGTCCTGAGGGCTTTTCTCTCTCCGTCCATCTCCATACCTGTGGCATGTTTCTGACTTCACCCATCCTCGGTCTTTACATTGTATTTATGTGACATTCCTCTCTCCTCCTCCTCCAGCTTGCATAACTCCCCCCTGGCTTAGTAAGGCACTGTATCCTCCCGTCTCCCCTCCCTCTGCTTTCATCCATACATTGATCATCTGTCTTTGACTGATGGGTTGCTCCAGTCTGGCTGATTATTTATCTTTAGTTTTAAAAGCGCGCGCTAACTTTGTCCGCAGCTATAAAGTCTTACACAGACAAATCACTTTTTTTTGCTGCTTTTGGTATTGCTTTTCATGAAACTACATCATTTGATTAACAAATGTACGGAGCAAGCCCTAATTAAGTAACACTAATTGGAAAAAGACCCCCACTAGTGACACCTAGAGGCAGTGATGTTACTTACACACCACAATACTATTGGACAGAACAAACATGCCGACTATTTAGCAATTTTTTAGAGCCGTGACCATAGAAATATATATATACAAAGACGCAGCATTGACTTCTGGATCGTACGCCAACGCGGGCGCCATATTGGATAGGGCAAGACTGGCCTGTAACCCTATACGAGTGAACAGGGGAGCTGCCGTTTCTCTGGATAAAAAGCACTATAACGTCTACATTTCTCAACCGATTTCAAAGAGTCGTTTTATATTCAAATGTTTCTGATCTACAAGGAGTAACGTTAAGCTAACATTTTTTTCTTTTCCCACAGATTTTGGTGGAAAACGGCTCGATACGTTGACGTCACTGCTTCCGGTTCATGGATCACCGGTCTGTCCTTCGATACGGTGGGATTCAATCAAATAATAAGGTAATTATTAAAAACTAGTATTATTATTATAATTATGCTATAAGATTATTGCTTTTTATCCAGAGAAACGGCAGCTCCCCCGTTCACTTGTATAGGGTTACAGGCCAGTCTTGCCAGGTCCAATATGGCGCCCACGTTGACGTATCGCTGCAACGGGCTGAAGCGTCTAATGCGGCCTCTATGTATACATGTCTATGGCCGTGACCAGTAGTGAGACTAAAGGTTTGTCTGGATGGTGGCGTTAGGTTCATGTGCTCAGTAACATTCATGGCAATCTCTCTAGTAGTGGCCTACATATGTAGATCTGTACCAGAGTGTTGGACGAACAGACATGTCTATCCCAAGGCCATGCTGCTACTGGGGGCAAAAGATTGAATGAGAAAAAAAAAAAAAATCAGCTAACAAACATGTCAATAATGGATTCAACCCATTTTGCAAGCATAGTTTTGGGGACATTTATTTTTATATCTGTAGTCTTTCCAAAGAAAAAAAGAGATGTAGATAACTTGAAAGCTGATGGGAGGATTGTGATTTGTTGACGTCCGTACTTTGGCTGAGTTTCCAAGGTCACTCAGCTCCGCTGGAACAAAAATGGACCATGTTGCTAGCGATGTGAACACTTAGTTAAGGAGCCCTTCACACACAGTGTTGGCATGTACAGGGTGTGGACACAGTATTAACACCCGTAAACTATACTTTTAATTCGATCCAGTACTACGGCCCTATTTGTTCAGGATGTTCAGTTTTTGTCGACAGTGTCGCAGAGGTGTCGACTCGACTCTGTGGTAATTATGGACACTGTAGTTTGGTGGTGGTGTTAGATTATTATGTAGAGGCACCTTATATTTTCCCACTTGTGTCACAAACTACAAAAAAAGATACCTTAAGAGTTTAATCACCTCTTTGACAGTCTTAACAAAAGCTGACGCTTCTCTAAGGTCCGATTATTGCAGAGCTGTTGTGTTGGATTACAGCAGGGTTGTACAGGTGTTTCCTTTTTTGTGTCCACCCCCTGCACCTACATGCAACGTGCATTGTACACATGAAAAGTCGTAAACATCATCATACTAACATCTGCTCTTTGTGTATCGGATCATTGTCCTGAAAGTCCTTCAGGAAGCATTCGCTCTGAATTTTCCTTTCCACTCTCCATCTTGTCCTTCCTTTTGTTGCCTTGCTCCGTTATTCCTTTGTATATTTTTTGCTTGTTACTGTGAATGTAAAATAAGATGAAGCAAAGAAGTCATCATCTGAGCCAAAAACCTTTGACGTGCCACCAGTCACATATTGTACAGCATATACTCTGATATTTTTCTATGTACAAAGTCAGAGTTTCGAAGCATTCCAAACAAAGTGTGCTGGAAGTTGGGGCAGAGCCGGCGAGTCGAGTGCCTGGATGAGGAAGAGCTGGGAGAAAAGGCTTAGGGCGGGGCCTGCCGACGAGGCTGGAGATGTAGTTCCTCCCAGCCTGGGAGGTGGAGCCGAATGTTGAACCCGTTGTCTTCGGTAGAACGGGGACCCCCTTAGAGAGCAGTAAGAAAGGTTTGAGGGATAAGCAAAGGGAAGATGGCTGTAGAGGGCCTTGAACTGGTTACAGTATGAAAGAGTTCGCTGCTCCCAAGAATAGATCAGTTGAGCTGATCCTCGTACTGTTTCCGGAAACAGTCACCAGCAGGGAAAAACTCCCAGCAACGCTCCTGGTACATCTTCCATACGTAAGACTCCTTTAAGACACACAGAATGGGAGGAGGTAGGAAAGGGATTACATCACATATACAACATATTTTAGAGTCATCTACTGAGGTTAGCAACAGCAGTGTAAGCTTCAAACACGAGCCGTGTTTCCATTCAAATGTCAAGCGAATTTTTTAAGCAAACTTTGGAAATGTCGCAAAAAAGAAATGCGAATTATGCTTATTTCCATCAACTGGTTTGGAGCGAATAAACTAGGCTGCGTGAATGGAAACACGGCTACTGAGCCACTAAAGGCCTCGGTACGCTTCGAGCAAACTGTCGTAAGACCAGCGCAAAAGTGTTTTGAGTGGCCAAACTCAATGGCAAGGCAAAAAGCAGAGCTGTTATGATAACTGGTACCAGTATCGGAAATGCGTCTGATGCTGCCCAAAATTCAGGATCGGGTATCGGCGAGTACACCAGTCTATGCAGCGATTCGATACCGTAATTTATCAACTCAGAAAAAAAATCAACTTGTTTAACCAGAAATCAATTCTTCTTCGTCGCTCCCAAACTGTAGCCTTCACTGTGCTGTCGCCCTGGATGTATCATGGCTGCCACTGGCAACTACTGTTTTAGAGCAGTGAAGAAGAACTGATTGCAGTTTGTCGCAGCTATTAATAGAATTAATAATAATAATAACATAGATCACGCTGGTATCAAATTGGTACTCGGTATCAGCAGATACTGCAAGTTTAGGTATCTGAATCGGTATCGGGAAGGAAAAAATGGTATTGGAACATCCCTAGCGAAAAGCCTTCCATCATACAGATGGGCGAGATTCCACCATTTGAAAGGGGTTTCAGATGCTGTTAGAGGATCTGATAAAGCTCTTTGTTTGAAGCATACTGAGGCTTCAACAATGCAAGCAGCAAGGAAAGTTTGAAGCTGAGCTGTAGGCTACTAACCACATTACAATACCACAATACTACAATACTGTATGTACTAAGACCAAAGGAAGATGAGCTGGTTTACCTGGCCTGTGTGCTCTGTTTCATCTTTGTTGATGAGATACATCACAAAGAATCTGAAACACACACACACACACATTAGAAAAACATATCCACTGACAATAATATCACACATACACCCACATGCACAGCAACAGAGCCTGATGTTAAATAAAATCCAACCCTTACTACGTCTGAGTTGTACTTTCAACACAGAGCTCAACGCTGTGAAGCTGGTGGTAGCGCAGTATATTTCCATAAATTGGGCAAAACAAGAATTACACAAAATATAGATTTGGGGTGGATTATCACAATAAACCCAATCCTAGGCTGGGTATTGGTACTTGATACCTTTTAAGATATCGACTGAAATAATGGGTCAGCTCCCAGAATCTTGCATTCACTGAGTACAAGCAACCTCAAACAGCCACACTAGTGTTTACATGAAAAACCTCATTATAAATCACATAATTATAAAATATAGTTTGGTACTATGTTAGAGGTATAACTACAGACATACAAACACATAGAAACTCCAGATGTACTCACAAGTAGTTGGCTAGGTTGTGCTCCTGTAGCGTGTGCGTTTCAAAGCCATGTGGCACTGTGTCAAAGTAGTCATTACCTATTCCACAGATAAAACATTTGGTCTGGAAGACAAACATGGAAGGGTTAAATGATGTTGAAGTATCATTACACAAAACATGTACCTGCGACTGCAACCTGCATCTGGATGTAAAACAATCTGCCAGTTCATGTGTTGTATAATGAGTGGTAGAGAAGGTGTGAGTGTGTCTTTTCACCTCCATGTCTTCTTTCACTTGTTCCTGCTGGTCCCTCAGTTCTCCAAACGCATCAATGATCAACCCTACAAAGTTCAGACCACAGTTGGTGTAGAGATTAGCTAACTGGACCACAACCACATGAAAACTAGTCCTAGACCTGTTTGGACATTTCTGTGAAATTGACATATGAATTCTTGAGTTATGGCCAAAAACGTGTTTGGTGAGGTCGCAGTGACCTCTGACCACCAAAATCTAAATAGTTCATCCTCGAGTCCGAGTGAAGAAATTCCCTCCAGGCGTTCCTGAGGTATCGTGTTCACGAGAATGGGACGGACGGACGGACAACTTGAAAACATAACGCTGGGAGGCATGAAAATAATTATATTTTAGGTACGGTCAAGTGTCGAGGGAATAAAGCGCAACACTCTAATGCAGTTATGGAAAATAAGTTGCTCCACAGAGGCAAACCTCTTCATGGCTTGTTGATTTCCTAAAGTGTGTTACAAAATCTTTATTTACTGCTCATGTGCCATTTATTCATGGATATGAGGTGAGTGTTACTACAAAAAGATGGCAAATGTATAGGCAAAGGTGAACATTGTTAAAAAAGGAGCATCTTTTTATGTCTTTCAGCTTCAAACATCAAAGCTCACCGTTCAGCAGCCGACTCAACTCAAGCCCCAGATGTCAGACCCTCCTGATGAACTACTCCCATTCCATATGTTCTTCCCACCAACACCTGCGATAACAACTGCTAAGGCACGGCTGCAAGATGTGGATCTGACCCAGACTATGATGGAGGTGGGTCAGGACTAGTTTTTTATAATTATAACAAATCAGCAGAACAACAAACGGGAGTCATCTCCATGGGTTTGCACCCTTCTGTACAGTGTGTGTGTGTGTGTGTGTGTGTGTGTGAGTGAGTGTGTGAGTGAGTGTGTGATCTCTCACCCTGGATGATGGCCAGGAGGATAACGATGACAAAGAAGAAGAAGGTAATGTCAAAGATGATGCGATAGATCTCATACTCGTCACCCGCCGGGTCCTCAATCTGGTCACCGATCCCACCTCCTGCTCTCACACCGACGTACATGTGGAACATGTAGCACTGGGAGAGAGAGAGGGGCGAGAGACACACAGGAAGAGCAATTTAACATGCTGGATTCAAAATGGGAATTTATAGCAGCTTCACTGAAATATTGCAATAAAATGTGCAAACCCTTTTTTTGTTATTTTGCACTAAATAACAGTAATATTTAAAAAATTGCAGGTCAGGGGGACAAAGAAATGTGACCGTTTAAAGAGCTCATTGATAATTATGTATTTAGTTTCAGTAAAAGAAAAAAGAATCTCTTTGTCTGTGCAGTTAGCCGTTTAATAATCCAGTTTATTACTTCGGAGAAGCTCATGGTGTCAAAAGGCCAAAAATAATAAATCACTCAGAAATATACCTGAACCAAATTGGTCTGAATGGGATGTTTGAGTCATATGGTCTATGTCCTAGTACATTCAACATTAGAGCTGTCAATGGATTCAAATATCCAATCGCCATTAATCACATGATTGTCCATAGTTAAAGCAGCAGTGGGTAGAAATGGAGCAAATATGATTAAAAAAAGTTATTTTTATAAAACAGTCACTACATCAGACAGTAGAGCATGAGACAGGTAATCTGAAAAAAATTCTCGTGCCTTTGTGTCCTCCGGTGCGCCTAATGGCATCGGCAAGATTTCACAGACCGGAGGAAAACAACCAATCAGAGCCGAGCTCGAGCCGTGCTGTCTCTGAGCAGCTGTCAATAACTCGCAAACTCCGATCAAACGGTAGAAATAGGCATTACAGTAACAGAATATTGATTCGTATTTGATCAGCGCTGCCTAGTGTGACCATTTGATCGCAGTTCACGAGTGATTTGACAGCTGCCTCCATTGAATGAACAGCCAATAGGAACGCTCTCTCGCTCTGAAATGACCTGTGATTGGCCAATGTCTCCCGTCACGGGCTAGATTTTCTAAAGCCCGAAAACAAAGCCATGAGGAGTTGCAGAAATCTAGTTTTCTCTCAGAACACTTGAATTACAATATGCTGTGTACAATATGTTATTATGGAATTTTTGCCTAATGATGCAAATGTATATAATTATTTTTGTAATTCAATTAACAACACAAAACAATGACAAATATTGTCCAGAAACCCTCACAGGTACTGCATTTAGCATAAAAAATATGCTCAAATCATAACATGGCAAACTGCAGCCCAACAGGCAACAACAGCTGTCAGTGTGTCAGTGTGCTGACTTGACTATGACTTGCCCCAAACTGCATGTGATTATCATAAAGTGGGCATGTCTGTAAAGGGGAGACTCGTGGGTACCCATAGAACCCATTTTCATTCACATATCTGGAGGTCAAAGGTCTAATCTTGAGGTTATTCATGGACATGGTTGGTACCAACAGATTCCTTGTTTTCTAGTTTAATATGATTCCAGTATGTTCACTCTAACTGAGCCCGCTACAACCTAAAAATTACACAAGTTACATTAACCAAATTAGTGGCGTTAAAACTAATTTGTGTTAATGTGTTAATAATCGTGTTAACTTTGACAGCTCTTTCAACATTCAAATTTAAAAATGCTTCTGTTCTGTGTGCTTTTCCACAAAGAACATTCGTAGTATGACCAGTAACAAGAAGAAACCTAAGGTATAAGAAAGAGAATGATGAGTGAGTGTTAATGAGAAACCTCTGGAAAGAGAGAGAAAGACTTACAAGGTTAAACAGACTGTGTGTATATAAAGGGAACAAGATGCATAGAAGAACTGAGCAAAAGGAGAGAGAGAGAGGGACGAAGATGGGATCACCCAAGTGCAAAGAAAAATGAAGGCTAAGTGAGGAACGAGAAAAGAAGAGATCAGCTCAGATCATCTCACAGCGGTGTTATTGTAAGGGATTTATTCACATTAAGGGAGGAGAGGAAAGAGCAAAAAGCTGCCGGGGGCAGTGGCCCTTCATCAGTCCATCCCTCCATCCCACTAAGCCCCTGTCACCTTCCTGTACACCAGTTAGAGCTGCCACCCGAGGCCCCTTAATAGGAAACAGAAGAGCTTTATGGAATGCTATGGGTGACTGACTATAGGGGATTAGAGTGTGTGTGTACTGAAATTTCCGGGTGACAGAGGGCCCCCCCCTCCCACCCCCAGAAAACACACACCATAGAGTCCTTATATAGTATTTCTCTCAGATGGCTCGGTAGCAGGAAACAGCCTCATCACAGCAGTCAGTCACTCTGTCTCTACCTGAGACGCCACACATAACGACATGTTCTGTTAAATTTAACAGTTTTGTTCCTATAGTGTGTGGAGAGCAACGATTTGGCCAAAACAGCACACCACACACTAGCAGATTCATTCATGAACAACAAGAATCCAGACTTAAAATAATGGAAATCTCACAGAATCTCTCACAATCAAACGTGACTTTAGTGTGAACAAACAAGGTGAATGACGGGCAGGAAGAATTAGCGATGTTAGTTTTGGCACTTTGTTCTGAAAATTTACAAAGGATGGATGGATGAAGTCACGGAGACACGTGAAATAAACACTTGTGTTGTTGCCACTAATCAACAAGTTGGTCCTCCATTTCTGAGCTCCATCTTACTTTATGCTTCACGTTTAGCATTAGCTCATGCATTAGCCGCGGTTGTCCTTCCTTCTTCAGTCAGATGGTTCTTAATTGGCTATCGTTCTTTCCCCACACACAACATGATAACCGATCGTAAATATTGAACATATTTAATATTTACGATTTGAAATCGGTGCTGCCAGGATGGACTTCCGTGCCCGAACAGGGGACGTAAAAAAACTCTTTAGAACCATCAAAGAAATCGTCGGAAGGAGGGGAAACGGGCCGAAAATTGTCTTGATTCTCGTGTAGTGTGTACTTGGCATTAAAGACACACACCTTTGTGTAAATGTAGAGTTATACCACCAAAACTTGAAATGCATAATAAAACCTGCTATCACGTGAGATTAGTGGGTTTGAAAGATAACTAAATGTTTCTAGAGCTGCAACAGTAAATCACTATATAAACTCATCTAGAATGTCAATAAAATAAACAATATTCCTGAAGCTGATAAAGAATGAAGAACAGAGACATCAGTCAGTATCAGTCCTTCCTCCTGTCCTCCTGTCCTCCTGTCCTCTGCTGATGTGATTCACTGCTGCAGGTACCGCTGGTAGAGAGAGGAGGGGCTGCTTTGACTCAGCCAGAAGAATTCAAACATTTTAAGATACGTGGCAAACTAAGCTAAACAGTTCGACTACATATGGACTGCTTTTGTTTTAGCTTGTTTGTAACAATTCACTATTAGCCGAGCTAACGCGCTGTGCTGTCAGCCCGGACACAGATAGCAGAGGAGATGCATGCTGCAAATTACACCAAAACGTTCAAAAGTACCGATAAAAGAACCAATAACGTCAGCGCTTATTAATACTCTTAATACTGTAGCATCGATATCCGTTTAATACCAGGTTTCGGTACCCATCCCTACTGTTACTGTACACAAAGAGCCTTTAATTGAGCTTGCATCATGATAAACAGCCCAGGTTGGTAACCTAAAAATCCATCTTTCTGATCCTATTCCTAAAAAGCTAACAGATGCCTGGAAAAGAAACTGACAAAAAAAGAGAGCATGTAATCTTACAGCAGCTCAGCTGAACCGCATACAGAGCCCGAGGGTGAACACTGTCAGACTAAAAAGCTCGGACCCATGACTTTCTGTCCATAAATGGAGCTGGACCCTCTTTTACAGACAGACTCCTCAGGATACTTCCTACTTTCAATGAGACAGGCTTTACTGACATTAGCAGCCGGAACAGCAGTGAGTCACTGATGAGAGAGCGAGTCGAACCGTGCATACATAACATTTAACAACCATGCAGATGAGCAAAATGAGAGATTTTAACAAAAGTAATGTGCAGATTTTTACTTTCAGAATATTTGCTTGTAAAGTCACCGGGAATGACTGATGATGATGATCCACATCAGTGCTTTCTATCCAACACTACTGGTTGTCAGCCATTGCCCAGCGTCCATACATCTAAGTGCTACTTGCTGAAACGCAGCATACACCAACCCACTCTTCATCCATAAATTATCCATTTCAAGCTCATTTATTAAACATTAGTTAACCTCTTAGACTCCCATAGCACGCCGGCGTCCTTGGCTGACATTTCACTAGAGTAAAGATACTGGTATCACATGAAACTAGATGACCTAAGGTGTTCATTGGTACCAACCATGCCATCCAATGAGCCCAACTGTATTCATGTGTGATGATGTTAGTCCCCATAGTGGCCTTTTCATTGTATCGAGACCATTTTTTTTTTTTAAAACTTGACCTCACTGTATAAAATGACCCGTGGTGACCTCTAGGATAATCACAAGCTCATGAAACTTTACAGCCACAAACTACAGATCTAGAGCATTCAGAGAATGGATGTCTTTCCCAGCTAGATTGACAATAAGGGGGTTTCTGAGAACAGAAGTGGTCGCCATCCAATTGCCGCAAAATGCAGTTCTTGCAGTTCTTGCAAGTTTTTTGATCCCAAATCACAGCATGGCTTTTTCTATGGTGTTCCTCAAGGTCTTGGTGTCTTAATGTGATATTTTGGAGGGAGTTTTGATCATTTTTATCAATTCTCCAGTAGGAAAAAATTGTTAATTTTAGCACAAAATCTGTGTAACAAATGGTATCAACCCAAAAACTGCTGCAACAATTTATGAAATATATTAGAGCATAGTGATGGCCATCATATACTTCCATCATAATGTCCTAAGCCTTTATACACTCTAACCTCCCACATTTGAATAACAGCCTAACCAAAACACAATGTTTATTACAGATTTATGAGTGTTGAGCTGCATCTCAAATTAATCTTCAGCTTCACCAGTTTTCAGATGATGTACACCACTTCTATGTGACATCTACTGTTGACCTGCTATCTCCTCCTAAATACCCCCTGTACCCCCCCTAAAAAAGACTAAATGTGTCATGTCACATCAGGTATTTGTTCCAGTCAAATGTATTTTTCTCTTCTAGGAAAGCACAATACATTTAGAATGTGTCCGACTGCACTACACCTCTCGTACTCACTGTCAACATGTCGTCGCACTTCATGTCTGGCAGTTCTCCGTCTTCGCTCTTGTTGTAGAACTTCCTGAAGAAGTTGAAGGCCACTACTGTGTAGAGGTACACCACCACTGCTAACAGGCCGACGGTTAACACCAGCTGGAGGACAGGAGAGAAACACAAGGCTGCTGTGATGCACGACAACACTACATTGTTAACTCCAGTGGGGAAATATCAGTCAGCATTTTTTTGCATACTTTAAAGAAAATGTGAGATGGTCTGTAAAACACTGTATGAAATGTGTATAATGGTTGTATGTATTTAGTAGAATAGTGGCTTTAACAAGCACGCAGTTCATCACTTTTCTTTCCTTGGTGAAGTTTGGATTACAGAGAATGCTTCAGTTAAGCTAAATAAGACCCAACAGGGTGAGTAAATTGACCAGCTTCACATGTCGGCTGCAAATACTTTACATATTTGATTTGGTTCATTGTACAAAGAAATTGTAACACTGTATATTAAGATCCTTGTAATAAGCATTAGTTAATAGGTAATAAGGCCCTTATAAGATGCTTATTAACATTATTATGTGTTCATAAGACTATAAAAGTGTTAATAATAGCATCATAAACACGTTTATTGTTAGATTATAAGACATTTATAAGCACTTTTAAGAGTTATAGACTGCTTAAGAACGTTAATAAAAGCCTTATGAGTTTCCTATAATTGTTTATAATGGCATTACAAACATATTTACTGAGTTTAACTAACTTACCTTATGTCATTGTAAAACCATTTTTTGTTGCTTTATCAATATTAATACATACTTTATTATGCATTTATTAACAGTTAACTTTGCTTTTAGACGCTACCGGATCTAAAGCGAGAACAATGCCTTATTAAGGTTAATACATACTTTATCATGCACTTATTAACAGCTAACTCTGCTTTTGCAGCTAATGGACATTTTTTTATATGTAATCAAACAATAAACCTGTTTATGATATTATTATTAACACTTATATAGTCTTACTAACACATGCAGTAGTTGCTGGTAGGTATTTGAGTACAAGCGAGCAAATGCCTAGATATATGCACAGTTGTATTTCTGTTGACTATACTACAGCGGAGTATGTAGTCGTTTACCTGTTTGCCATTGTGTGTGACTGAGGACAGGATGGTACGGAGTGTCTTGAAGCCCATGGCGATGTCGAGCAGATGGGCGGCAAAGAAGAAGTTGTTGTAGTGACCCAGGATGGACATGGTCATATACCAGGCCAGATACAGGAAGGACTGCAGGGAGCGAGGGAGGGAGAGGTTAGTCAAGGTCGCGACTATTACAGATACATATGGAAAACTGTGGATATCACTGTTCAATTTGTGGCTTCATTTGCAGGTTAGTGTATCAGTTCGATGGAAATGTGATATGAAGTGACTGTTAATGATCCCAGAATTAGACATTAACTGGACCAAAACAGTGAAGACAGAAAAGCAGAAAGTAAGCCCTGCACTGAAGACATTTGGTAGGTTTTAACATATATTATTGATATGTTTCTTAAAATGTTTGTTCTTAAAGACATTATTTGTGTAAGTTTGAAAAAATTACATAATCGTTTATGTACACATCATTTTTAATCATAATTGTGCACATCGTCTTTATGTACTACAGAAGACGTTTCAAGATTTGGGGATTTTAGTTTCACTATTTGTTGCTGTCCGTACCCAGGTAATAAATACATTATTTACTAAATATTTCCACATCTGCTAGAAACCAAGTCACTGTGTGTGTGTGTGTGTATATATATATATATATATATATATATATATATATAGTGTAATGTAGTAATAGTGTAGTTTATTTGAATCAGAAAATGTCTGCAAAGATAGCAAATTAAGTCACAGTTTTACATTTCATTATCATCCATAAACAGTATTTTATTTATTTAATTTTTTATTTATGAACAACTTAAATTTCATTAATATATATATATCTATATATAGATATATATATAGATATATATATAGATATATCTATCGATCGATCGATCGATCGATCGATCGATAGATATCTATAGATATATATATATCTATAGATATATATATCTATATATCTATCTATCTATCTATATATATATATATAGATAGATAGATAGATATATATCTATATCTATATAGATATAGATATATATCTCTATCTATATATAGATAGAGATATATGTCTATATCTATATATATAGATATAGACATATATCTCTATCTATATAGATATAGATATATATATATATATCTATATATATATTACTGTGGACATCATTATAATATTCTAATAAATTCTTAAGTTTAGAAATCAGAAAATGTCTTCAAAGATAGCAAATTAAGCCACAGTTTTACATTTTTATCATCCATAAACAGTATGTTATTTATTTTATTTTTTATTAATGGACAACTTGAATTACTGTGGACATCATGATAATATCTAAATTCTTATGTTTAAAAATAAGAAAATGTTTTTGGAAAACCCTGTTATTTGCGAAACGGGTGACTCAGCAGTTCCACATGATGGAGCCAGACGTGCACGGCTGTGCCTCTACAGTACATACTCACATTGTCTGTGAATACAACCCCCAGCTTCCAGATCTGGTACTTGACATCAATGGAGTTCAGCCTGATGACAGAGGGAGAAGAGGCTCACAGAGGGGCGATCATGTGTGACACCATATGACCAGAAGCTGAGCCTCTGAAGGAGACCCTTCCTTTCAGGGTGAATAAACGCTGATACCATCAATTCCCATTTCAAGTGAGCACAGATCAGCCTGTTGGGGATTATTCATACCAAAGAAAAAACAGGCCTATCTGTTCTCAGACTAGAGCGTCCTCTTCATATTATATAACAGGTCGGTAACACTGCTTTTTATACCATAAAGCAGGGGATGCTTTAGGGCGTGGCTACCTTGTGATTGACAGGTGGTTACCACGGCGTTGTCTGGTCTTTGAGTTGTCCGTGTTTTTGTCTTAGAACTTTAATTCTTTCAGTGTGTTTTCAGTTCATGAAAGTTAATTACAACTTTTTTTGGTCACCTAAAAATGGCTTATTCAGCGTTGGCTTGTACTTAGCTCCGCCCTCTCGTGTCACTTCTGGTTGCAAAAAAAACAAGATGGTGACGGCCAAATACCAAACTCGAAGCTTCAAAACCACAGTCCACAAACCAGTAGGCGACTACGTCCACTTATATACAGTCTATGGCTTTGACTGGAGTCTGTCCTGGTAAGTATACGATGCTCATCATCAGCCCACCATGAAATGATCCAAAAGTTGTGCATTTCAATACTCACCTTCAATGTTTTTTATGCCTTCATAGGAGCACTCCCTAGATTAAACTGGTAGTTTAACGCATGCAGATGCAAAATACGGCAATACAGCTTTCATGTGTATAGAAAATAAAAAAATGATTAAAATGAATGAAATCACGGTGTTAATCGGGTTATTGGTTAATTGGCTAATTAATTAAAATCAAGCTCTTTAGTGTGCAGGAAATGTAATAATACATATTCATCTCCACATACACACTGAATACTCACACAGCAGCCAGTGAGCTGTCTCTCCTGGGCTTTCTCTTCTTGTGAGAGTCGCTGAAGTCCAGAGCAGCCTTGTCCATTCCCAGCAGCTCACTGATGCGGTCGTGGCCGTAGAACTCTCCGTATTTATCCATCACCTGAGGAAGAGGCAGGACTTCTTGGAGAAACACTTTTCGATAATTTTGTAATAGTGGTATGAATTCGTTTTTTTTTTTGTCCGGTGCTTTAAGAGCTGGTTTACAGGCTACAGCCTCGTCTAGCATCCTGCAAAATACATCGCTTTAACGGTTTCATACTACTGAGGAACGCAGTATACAGTACTGCGTTCGTCAGTAATATGTAGTAGGCGGTTTCGAATACAGCCATAGTCAAGTCAGGACACTGACACACTGACAGCTGTTGTTGCCTGTTGGGCTGCAGTTTGCCATGTTATGATTTGAGCATATTGTTTTATGCTAAATGCAGTACCTGTGAGGGTTTCTAGACAATATCTGTCATTGTTTTGTGTTGTTAATTGATTTCTAATAATAAGTATACACCATTTTGATAAGAGTATTAAATAATAGACAAATCTCCCTTTAAGGTACATTTTGAACAGATAAAAATGTGCAATTAATCGCGATTAACTATTTTATACGATTGACAGCCCTATATATAACATGTCTGACATAACTGTACAGACAGAGATAAGAGAGATGGAGCGAGAGAGACTGTGTGTGTGTGTGAGAGAGAGAGAGAGGGGAGTTAGAGTATGTCTGTCAGAGAGAAAGCTAAAAGTGGCACACAGCTCCCTTTGTCAAGATAAACTTATGTTCCATGTGATCATGTAGTGATGTAGTGTCTGATGTGCAATTATTTTGTAATCTTGTATGTTACTGATCGGAGAAGAAGAAAGTTTCTCCACATGGGTGTGATGCAACCTGCTGTTAATACTGGTCCAGATCTTATGACTTCTATTAGTCTAAACTCAACCTAAATGAATATAATATAAATCTAAAACACATCTTTCCCCGTAACCTGTCTTGAATCCGTAATAGCAAAGCCAAAAGTCGTCCCAGCCCCACAGCTAAAAGATGACTTGACGAATCTCCACTTTCAGAATTCACTTGGACCGGAGGAGATTGTCTGGGGCCGTATTCACAAAACATCCTAAGACTTAAAGTAGCTCAGAAATGGAGGAGAAACTGTCAGTCCTAACTTTAGGACTCCTAAGTTTTTGCCCTGCTAAAAGTAGCTCCTAAATCTGAGAAAGGTTGTCAAGAGGACTCCAAAGTCACTAAGGGGGCCAGTGTACTCCTTCAGAGCTGCTTGTCACACACAGCTTTCTGACTTCAGAGGGACGTTTCGACAGCTACACCGTGATTGGTCAGCTGTGTGGATGTGAGGACGCGCTCTCTTTTTTTCATTCTTGACTACTATTTCTGTCACTGGAGGAAGACTCCTGGTGGTACTGTAAGGTAAGATCATCTGTGAATATGGCCCCAGGTTTACAAAAAACAGTGACACCTACCTTCCTTTTCACAAACTTATCCCAGTAGTTGTTGGGGAAAGATCTGAAAATCACAGGACACACATAAAGGTGTATTATTATTATAAAAATGTAACTGTAAAGAAACTGCAACAAAAATCACAAGATAAAACCCCCATCTCATGTTCTTCCTCCTGCTTCTTCACATCATCTCAAAGTTCTTGCCGCTTGTCTTTTCAAGGGATTTTGTAGCATATACTGTATAGTGCAAACTACAAGCTCATGTATACACGCTGTCATTGTAGACTGTATATAAAGATGGACGACATGACAGCTCCCAAAAGTGAAGCCAAAACATCTGGACCGCCCCCTGGTGGCTGGCTGCAGTATAGGCCATAAACGCCACCTCCATGTTAGTGAATGGGACATGGGCCAAAATAAGATGAGTCAAATAATAATAGTATGAAGTATGTACTGTATACTGCGTTTGTCAGTAGTATGTAGTAGGCGGTTTCGAATACAGACTTTTACTCCAAATGATATTAAAAACTCAAGATCGCAGCTCCCGTATCCAGGATATTTTGGCTTCCCTTCTCTACAGAGACGTGTCATTCTTCTTTATATACAATACACACACACACACACACAGGGCCTACTCACTGTGTGTTGATTACCAGTCTGTCCCACTGTCCTTTGATGTCGTCCTCAGATGGCTGTTCTGTGATGTAAAGGCCATCAAATTCCAGCTTCCTGGCCACCTCCTTTTCACGCTTAAAGATCACCAGAGGCACCTACACACAAACAAACACACACACACACACACACACTAATTATTTGATTTCAGACAATTATAATCCTCAGAATTGAAATATTTGAAAATATCTCAGAAAAACATTAAACGGTGTACTGTAAGAACAAAATGATGTGTTAGGATCTAACTGTTATAGCTTTTAATGACAAATACCGGATACAGATTTCACTTTTTTTAGAATTGTTTCTGCTTATTAATAGTCAGTATCCTTGCCTTGAGACAGTAGTATCCAATGATGCAGAAGAAGGAGATGACAGTGTGCAGGACAGCCAGGATCCGTAACATGGGCTCCATGTATCCACTGCTCTCCTCCAGGACAAAACGCACAGTGACGGGCTTCAGGGGCTCCCCGGCCTCATCCACCACCTCCTCCTTCGTCGTCTCCATTGCTTCTCCTCCTCCCAGCGGATCCCAAATGACGCTGGTGTCCGGTTGGCTGCTGGCGAACACCACTTCCCTTTCCTCAACCACAGACGAGGATGTAGAGACCTGGTAGGGACGAGTTATTAGTCGTTTAAATGTGGAAATCAAGCTGTGAGAATCATGACAGTAAACACACGTCATTACCCTGATGATGTAGAACATAACAAAATCAGAGAAGGGTTCATTCCCTAAAGCCTTATAACATACAGGGAGTATATGTGAAGTAATGCAAAGTTACACAATGTGACCAACCCCTACTATTTTTGGAGGCAGCTGATCAAGCTGGAAGCGCAACATCTGACATATTATCATCGTATAAAATTGATATTTACTAGGGCTGTCAATCAATACAAATTTAAATAAATTATTATATTATTTGCCATAAATCGTGATTAATCAAGGACAATCATGCGATTAATTGCAAATTAATCACACATTTTTTATCTGTTCAAAATGTACCTTAAAGGGAGATTTATCAAGTATTTAATACTCTTATCAACATGGGAGTTTGCAAATATGCTGCTTTATGCAAATGTATGTATATATTTATTATTGGAAATCAATTAACAACACAAAACAAATATAAATATTGTCCAGAAACCCTCACAGGTACTGCATTTAGCATAAAAAGATATGATCAAATCATAACATGGCAAACTGCAGCCCAACAGACAACAACAGCTGTCAGTGTGTCAGTGTGCTGACTTGACTATGACTTGCCCCAAACTGCATGTGATTATCATAAAGTGGGCATGTCTGTAAAGGGGAGACTCGTGGGTACCCATAGAACCCATTTTCATTCACATATCTGGAGGTCAGAGGTCAAGGGACCCCTTTGAAAATGGCCATGCCAGTGTTTCCTCGCCAAAATTCTGCATAACGTTATTAAGCCTCATTCATAACAAGTTAGTAAGCTAGATTTAAAACTGAGCCCGCTACAACCTAAAAATTGCAAGTTGCATTAATGCATTATAAAAAATAGTGGCGTTAAAACAAATTTGCGATCACGTTAACTTTGACAGCCCTAATATTTACACAATAAAGACATACCAGGAACAGACATAGAGGAAAAGTATCATTCATTTAGAGTCGTGTTTCTGACCACACAAAGAAGTCCAATATCCACTCTCTCCTTTAGCTCTGGTTTGGTCTCTACTAGCTCCTGAGAGAAAAATCAGCAGTGGGTCTAAACCAGATCAGTAAAGTTTTGGCTGTAAAATGAAAACAATGAGCTGGAAGATACAAACACGCTCTGTAGAACTGAGGGGAACTGCAGAGTAGTCATTTGACTCACCAACACATTCTCACACCCAACTCGTCAAATACAATGGTCAATGGTCCTACGCTTGAAACTATGATACTCTAGGGACCCTTCTAGTGTCAGTTTTGGACATGTCAGGGACGGCGTGTCAGTTTCCGCTCATTACATGCATACAGTCTCAAAATAAACTTCCAACGTAGGTTTATTTACTGTAAAGGTTTACTTACGCAACAAAACTACTTAGTTAGGTTTAGGAAAGGATCATGGTTTGGGTTAAAATAAGTATGTTTGTTATGTAAAATAAGTATGTTTAAGTACGGAAGTTACAAAATCAATCAAATCAATCTTGACTTGGTTTCACACAGGACACGGACAGCGGCCTCCTGGGTGAAAGTCTGTGTTTGTCCATCTCTTACCTGATAACAACATCCCTATATACCATTATCCATTACCTGTATCTAATATATACCATTACCTTATAGAAGAGGAGGATGAAATTGATTGCAAAGGCAACAAACAGCGCCAGCATCCTCATGTTGTAGAAGTTCCTGGCAAAGTAGTTCTGCAGGGGGAGACAGTAAGAAGAGCTATTTACTGTACGTGTTGTCTGGATGTTCCAGACTGAGCACTTCATGTTGGGCTTCAGCCCAAACTCCTGAATCAATCAGCTGCTTCAACTGCATGTGAGTATTGTCTGTCAACAATAAGTGGTGGGCAACAAAATCCACAGTCCTCCTTCTGTGTAAAAATGACTTATTATGGGAGTTCAAAACCTACTAAGTAGAATCCCTACAATTATGTGGGTATCTTCCAAAGTTACAGACTTCTCTGTTTGACATTTCCCACTTAGCGTTCCTGTGCTGAGCTACAGTGGAGGGATGGTGAAACAAAGAGGCAATTTGGTCCTTAAGAAGCTGTAAAATCTGTCTAACTCAGACGGCTAATCCTCATATTAGTTTCAGCTGAACTCCAGAATGCATTTTTACACAGAACGGGGACAGTGGAATTTGTTCCCCACCAAATTGGAATTTCAGACCAAGTGCAAATAATTCATGCGAATAAATTGCGGCCGTGTCCAGATGGTAACCCACAAATTGCGAAAACTCTCGCCAGACTCGCTGCCCAACGACCCGTCCTAACCTTAACCATTCAAGGTCAAAGCTGAACCTTAACTATCTCACGCAATGGGCTACCTCCGGGTCTGAGAGGTCTGATTGTATAGAAGTCTATGAGAAAATGAGCCTACTACTCACGTGATTTATTACCTCAGTAAACATTGTAAACATGAGTTTATGGTCTCAATCGCTAGTTTCAAGTCTTATTCAATACAGCATGATGTTCATTTAGTAAATTATGGTCCCATTTAGAGTCAAATAGACCATAAAGTAGGGGATGCTTTATGGCGTGGCTTCCTTGTGATTGACAGGTCGCTACCCCAGTCTCCTCAAAATGTCTTATTCAGCGTTCAGTTGTACTTAGCTCCTCTAGTGTCACTTCTGGTTGCAAAAATCCAAGATGGCTACGTCAAAAACCAAGATGGCGATGGCCAAAATGCCGAACTCGAGGCTTCAAAACAGCAGTCCACAAACCAATGGATGATCTTGCGAGAGTTTCGCAAATTGTGGGGTACCATCTAGACACGACCATAAATCGCACTTCAATTTAAAACTCGAAACGATCTCTATGAGCCTATCCACACCGAATCCAAAACAATGACTTTTGCTCACGCGATCAATAGATTTTCTCTGACGTCATTATCATAATGATATAATAATAATAATCAACTGACCCATTTGGTCATGCAAACTGTCCACACTACTGTCCATAGCAACCAGCAGTTGCTGAAACTATGTGAATGTGTTTACAGTTGTAATGGAGAATACAGAGTTGACAGAGAGAGCGTTGAAACAAAAGGACAGAAAGGTTCCCTGTACCAGTAGTTTCCTCTGGTAGGCTATGATCTTCTTCAGGAAGGCAGACTCATGCAGATCCGGTTCATCAGACTTTGAGGTGTGATGCCTTCTCACTTTTGGCTTCATCTTCTCAGTCTTCTGTTGTTTCTCTTGTTTCTCTTGTTTCTCTATATGTCCACCCCTGAAATCACAAAACAAGTCACACTTGACACACACCTAACAATACAATACTGCTTCACTGTGGCTTCATTTGGAGGGCTAAGTGAATGGACAGGCCAAGTAATGATTTTAAAAATAATGGTCTATAAAACCATAATTTGAAAATATGTGTTCATTTTATATGTCACTACATTTTTAACTCAACGTATCCCATTGATTGCCATGTTTCCTTTGAATAGATAAGATCGTGGACAGATTAATGACCTGAGGCCTGTACTACGAAGTGAGTTCAACATACTCAGGGTATCTTCTCGTTATCTGGCTTCACTAACCCTAACAAATGTGATCCCGCTAAGACTAAATCCTACAGCGGTGGTTATCAACTCGGTAAATCAACCCAGGGTTTCTCAATCTGGATATGAGCGCGTTCACATGAAAGGGGCGGTGTTTGCTGCATATGACCAATCACAATCATGGACAAGTGTACTGACAGCAGAGCGGCACATTTTACAAAAGGAAGAGCAAACTATAATATTAGACAAATACGAAGAAGTTAAACACTTAATCCAGACTAAAAGTAACACGGTTGAAGCTGCCAAATGCAGGAAGAACAGCTGGAAAAAGAAACATTTGCAGATGTGTGAATGCGTAAATTAAAAGACTTATTCATTTAACGGAATACTCAAAAGTCAGATATAGTCGTCTAGATGGGGCAGTGATATATAAATAGCTTTCAAAATAGAATGGGTGAATAGATTATACATTATTATGCCCTTTGGTAATGATGTGGCATGTATGACTATTTCAGCCATCTTTCTGCTGCGTCCCCGTCTCCGGCGGTGTGGAACAGACTTGAGAGGAAGTAAAAAAAAAAATACATATAAAAACATAATTCAAAGCGGTAAGCACCGACAGCATACAGCCAGCTGTCCTTCCTGCATTTGTCAGTTTAAACTGTGTTGCTTTTAGCCTGGATTACGACTGTAACTTCTTCGTATTTGTGAAATATTATCATACGATCCACACACCGAGCTCCGATTGGTCGGTAGGCGGTGCTTTTATTGGAGTTGATCCGGAGCAGGTTAGGTGTTCAGCATCAGTTACCATGGCGATCTACCCCGGTAAGAAGTGGACCACCGTCGTAGGGACTGAAAACCCTGAAGAGTTAACCCTGAAGTTACCTCGCTAGCCCCAAATCCTGCTTCGTAGTACAGGCCTACAGGTTAGAGGCCACTGGGCCAGAGCCTGTGTTTGACATTACTTCTAACTGTTGGGAAGTCACAAACAAGACACAAAATGACAACAAAGAGATGCAAAATGACCAAAAAGAGACAAAAAACGACCACGAAGAGATTACATAACACAAATGTGTACATACTCTGATGTTTTCTCAGGTTCACATTCTGTCTCTGCTGTTGCTTCCTTCTCCTCTGAGGAAGAGCTCGTGGACTGAAACAGAAAATACAATCAGACAAACAAGCCAATTTGTGAATGAATATACGTATATTTTAGCCAAGCTAGCTGCTTGACTTAAAGGCCCTGAAAACCTATTTAGGTCTATTGTGGGTCTCAGCGGGTTAAGGGTTTAATGGGGATGGTTGGTGAGAATAACTTAAGACTCACCTGATGCCTCCGTCTGAGCTCAGGTGGGGGTGCTGTGGGTGGGGTCGGGGGGGTCGGGGATGGAACCGGGGAGTTGAGCAGTTCGGTCAGGCTGGCGTTGGGGTTGTGCGGGGTGATCTTGTACTGGCCCCCCTCTCGTCTCAAGTCTAGGCCAAAAATGTCTGACAGCAGCTCGGTCCCCTCGGTGTTGACCGCCAGGTCAGCCAGGTCCTCTTTAGCGCGGTCGGAGGGTCTCTTCTCTCTGTCCTCCCCTTCACCCCTCACCTCATCCTGGGTGGGGTCGGGCATGTTGGCCAGCAGCTCTGACACCTGGGGTGGAAGGCAGATTGTGTATTTAGGAACAGCTCTTAACTGTATTTACTTTTAATAACCTGTGAATACTTCTAATTCTTTTTAGTAACCTTTATGGTCTTGGCCCCCTCCACCAGATTGCCTCCCATGAAGGTGTTGTAGAAGATTCGGCAAAATCCTCGGGCCACACTGAACGCCACGTGGAGGAGGCCCAGCAACACCGACCAGTAGAAGGACACCAGGGTGGTCACCATGTCCTTCACTGTCATGTTCTTTATCTTCTTCACCTGCTTCTTCAAACTCTTCATGGACAGAACCTGGAAAGAGAGGGAAAAAGGAGAGGTGAACAGTCAGTTCAGTGGGACTTTACTGCTTACTGTTGAAGAATAACAAGGACCGTTCAATGCCCGACATTCACACATTGTCATGTGTCATTGGCAAACAACGTCAACAGTCATGTTTCCTTAAAGGTTCGACTCCATCTGCGTTCTTTTCCGAGTTTTTCAAATGGGAACGCAGACTCAGATGTTTGAAAAAAGCAGTGGCGTAGGTTACCAAAGTACGCTAATCAATAAGGCTAGGACTAACTGAGGCAACATTTTTGGAGTATTGGAAATAACTGAAAGGGTTAGTTTGGATTTTTTTAAGTGGGATTATTATGTATACTCCTGTGTTCTGTGAGGTAAAATTACTGCTTTTGTGAATGGAATGCACGTGATTGGTCCAAGTTTCGTGAGCCAGACGTCTCGCGCTTTTCAGGCTCATTTGCATAAAGGACTTTTCCCTGCCTTTTTATTTTGAAAGAGCAACATTCAACTATTCCTTTATATTTCTTTGTTATTTTGTAACATGGCTGTATGGAAATAAATAGTATTTTGAAGTAAAACTCACAGTAAACAGTCAATATGTAAACAATGAATATGACCAAAACATGGAGAGCGCCTGAGTATATCTTTATAAATTGTATCATAATCGTGTATTTCATCAAATTTACAGTCCCAGTTGTAGTAAAGAGTAGTACAATACATTCAGTTGCATCATTATCTATGAGATCTTTGTTATAATGTGATATAGTCTTTGAAATTCAGATTTGATACTAAATGAGGATTAAAAAAATCTTATTTTTTTATTGCTTCTCCATTGTAATATGTTAATGGTAATATAGTTTAGTTTACTTAACAATTATTCATATTCTTTAGCTTCTTACAATTCAAATCAGACCAGATATATTCATATAAACCTTATGGTTGAAGGGCTAGTCCTAATTCATTTTGGGTAGTCATTTTAGGCGTTTTTTCCGAGGGGTAGGCCTTGGGCTTAACAAGTTAAAATACTCCAAAACACACACTCACACACTTTGATTGTTATCTGTGTTTGGTTCCGTGCGTGCTCTCACCTTTATCAGCACCATGACGTTGTAGCGCAGAGCTAACAGAGCCATGCGGACAGTGGTTACAGAGAAGAAGCCCATCTCAGGGTTCTCCTCGTCGGGCTTCTCCCGCTCGCTCTCCTCTTTCATCGCCATGCGCTCGCCAGCGTCAGACATCTGAGCCGCCAGCTGCATTTCAAAGATGGTGTCCTCGCAGAAGTTCACAAACAGCTCCATCTTCTCCTTCTCCCCTCCTTCGTTCACCACATCAAAGATGAACTGACGCTTGGATTCTTTGACCTTTGACCAGAAAGTATATTAGTGAAAACAAGAACCTGGGAGCAAATTTGGGGGATTTGTTGTCACTACTCGACACTGTGACCAAATCAAGTGGTGTGACACGTGTTATATTAATTGACCCATATGCTGAAGCATCTTTACCTGAGGTTTCTCCCACTGTGTTCGACTGGACTCGCTGATCTCAAAGTAGACCCTTTCGATGCGCTTGGCACTGCCCATGATCTCGATGCGGCCCAGGTACGGTTGGAAGTAGTTGAGGACGCTGTCTGCCAGCTCCAGGAAGGTTTGCAGCCGCGTGTCGTGAGGCATGTGCTCCGACAGGTTGGTCAGCAGAACCGCCACATTGAAGCCAATGTCCTTTTGAATTACAGTATCAAAGTATTTATTTTTCTTTTGCAAAAAAGTTGCATAAAAGCCTTTTCCAGCATGTTCCCCACTATATAACTATGGCAGCGTATTAAGGCCATGGTAGGTAAAAAAAAATCAATAAACTACGGAGCCTGGGGAGGGGGGTAATATTCCTAGAAAAAACTCTGAATTTCCAAGATCAAAATCATAAATTTAGGCAAAAAAAACTTGGACATTCTCTGACGATAAAGTTTAAATAAATTTACGAGAAAAAAACTCACAAATTTACAAGAAAACCTTGAATATCCTCTAAGATTATAAAGTCATAAATTTGTGAGAAAAAATTCAGATATTCTCTGTAAATTTGTGAGTTTTTTCTCGTACATTTACCACGTTAATCTCAGAGAATATCCAAGTTATTTTCTTCTAAATTCATGACCCTATTCTCGGAAATGCTTTCATTCCCTCGGAATATGACCCCCCTACCCTGACTCCGTAATTATTATTATTTGTTTTTACCTACAGTGGCACTAATATGCCATAATATAACACTCAACCGCCAAAGTCCTGTAATAAATGAGGCCCGTAATGTAACAGAGTTGGTCCCTGTTCAGACCTGGTATTAACATGCGTCCTGAGTGATCCGATTACAAGTGGACAGCTTTAAGTACGTCTGTTCACACCTGGTATTAGAATGCGTCTCCACATGCGTCTCCAGTGGCCACTTGTGATCGGATGTCACTCTATATGCAAATAAACACGTAGTGAACACATGGCTGATATAGCAGACATTGTGACGTAATATGACATGAATGTCATCTGGCCAGTAACGGCTAATCTGCAGATGACGCATATACAGTACATCACACTTTCTCAAAAAAATTACTTGCTCCCGCACACACTTTTCTCTGTATGTACATCGCACTACCAACTAATCATAAAGCTTTTAATACTTTACATTCAGATGCATACTGTAGAGGCTGTTTCTAAGAACTTTTGATGTGAATCAAAGGAGTAAAAAGTATAAAAAACTTAACTCCTGCTATGTTGTTCATCTTTTCCTAATGAGTGCTGTCTCAGTTGAGCTTAGAAAGTAATTCAACACAAACTCCTTCTTATCCCACCTCACTCTAACTGAAGCAAGTGAGAGCCATTTTTATGCTCCAAAACCAACAAAACAAAGGGATTTATTAGTGTCTGACTGAACTGCCAATCAAGAAGCCCAAGAACAAATGTATGGAGGACGGAACCTGCCAAAAAAAAATAATAATAAATGACTCGATAAAAAATATATTATTAAATGTACAAAAATATTAAAAACAAATGTAGCCATTAATTAATTTATAAAATGTAAAATTGATATTTCTGTTTTAATTTGCTTCTTTATTTACTTATCTTTGTATTAATTCCCTTATTCGTTTACTGTTCTGTATAATTTGCCCTTTTATTTATTTATGTATTTATCTAATTTATTTTTACATTTATGTATTCATTTTTGCATTTATTTAGTATTTATTTATTTATTGCATATATTGGTTAATTATTTTATATTATTTTTAAATGCATGTATTTATTTATGTTTTTATGCATGTATTTATGTATTTATGCACATGTTCCCTTTGCATTTCACCCCTTATCTATTTACCCAAACATATTTATTTATGTATTATTTTTTTTATACATTTCTTTACACATATTTATTTATTTATCAAGTCATTTATATATTTATTCATATATTTTGGATTTTGGCAGGATCCGTCCTCCATACAAACGATGCCCCATGTTGGCTTCCACATATAGTGTGTGTGGCATATTAGTGAGAAATACAAAAAATACAATAAATTGTACCAAATTACCAATTATACTCTGATATTGCTAAAACATCTCCAACTCCTTTATCCAGTCCAACAAATGGAAAGTCAGAAGAAAAAAAGAAAACAAAGATGTGAATAGAAATAACAAGAGGGGTCTCTTACTAAACCCCCTTTGAGATGTTGAGACCATTCTCTAAGAATAGATTTTAATAACAGATTTTAAGGACTGAAGGGCTTACATTTGGACAATTTAAGGCCGTTTGAAGACTTTATAAAGATCTGTAAACATCGAGGCTGTTACCTTGGCTGGCTCATGAAAGCGCTCCACAAATTCTTCATAGTCCAGGAGTTCATTCTCATCAGTCTCAGCACAGGAGAGCAGGAACTCGGTCTCAGACTGGGTGTAGTGTTTGTGGCTCTCCATAGCCTTGTGGAAGTCCCTCTTGGAGATGACACCTGCGACAAAGAACGTATATCGATAAGAAGTGAAAGCCAATTGTTTGTTCCATTACAACATCAGCGCCCAGCAGCAAAGCTTTTATACTCTTTGCCTGCGAGTTCATTCATAAATCTAGAAATCACCAGCAGCTCAGGAAATCGTTGCACATTCTAATGATTCTGATTCTTCCCCTCTGATAAAATACGATGAAAGGAAATGTGTCTTTAGAGCCTTGCCTTTTCCGTCGGGGTCATACTCCTTGAAGGCGTCGGAGGAGGTCAGGTCTTTCAGTTTGAGGAACATGTCAAAAAACTTGAGGATCATCTCCACATTGTTGGAGGACTCCACCAACATGTCCACCATCTGCTTCCCAATGGTTCCATTCACCACGTTACCTGCCAAACAAGACACACGCATTTGAAATATAGGAAACCACAACAAAACATGACACATTTTCAGGCCTACCCAACGTACGAATTTCCAACTAGTCGAATATTCGGGTCCAGTCCTAGTAAACAGCGCAAATACCCTTGGGATAACCTTGTGGTTCTGTCAGCTTTTTCAGTAAGTAATATTGAATACAGGAGTACTCATGAAAGCAAACCTACCCTCCAGCATAGACAGCAGCATGACCACCATGTCTTTCTGAAGATCCATCAGTTCCTTCAGCAACTCAATCTGACTGGAGTCCTGAAGTGGAAAAAGAAACAGTTGTGTTAAGACTTTCCAAGCCATCTACACTTTGTTTAACCATCTCAGAGAGGAACTACCTCAGAAAGGTTTCTCACATTGATAATCGTCTATCTAAAATGAATAATATTTGATGTGAATGTGAGGGAATTAGGGGTCATAATGAAGGTCGGTTGCTTTAAATTCCAGGAAACATTGTTTATCATTCCCCGTCTTACATTCATCATTCACAACACTAAATTGTCATTTATAATTTAAGTAAAGTGGCTTCAAGGGTGGAAGTAACACAAAATTAATTGAAGAAAAGGGAAGTGATGAAAATGCTTACAAATACGCAATTTTTGATACTCAGCGAACCGCTCACTTCTCTTTCCTTCAAATACTTTTTGTTACTTCCACCCTTGAGGCCACTTTCCTTAAATAATAAATGGCAATTTTGTGTTGTGAATGATGAATGTAAGATGGAGAAAATGATGAAACATGACTCTGTTTTCATCATATCACAACTGTTTTAGTCAAATCTGCTTTAAATCAATAAAATCACTTTGTAATTTACCATTCACATCCATTTTTATGGCTTCATTTTTCAATTTACATGCATTTTCATCACCTATTCATTTTTGTTACTTCCACCCCTCATAGTGGTAAGGATGTGTGTTTGCTGCCTCTCTTTGGAGGCATCTACATTGACTTTAACTCACCTGAGACAATTTCATCTGCATATGTGCGAAGACATGCAGAAAGCCAACCACAGCGTCCCACAGTCGACTGTGGGCCAAACTTTGCTGGTTGCCGGTACACGGACCCTACAACATCATCAGTAACAATCACAATCAGGTTGACTACATTCAGATATGGGAGCATTTGCCACAGTTACAGCCAACAGATATCGTAGAATATCAATGTCATGTTGCTTTTCAAGCTTCTTTCAGATCACTGATTTCTTGTCATACCCCAAAACACACAATCCTTTTCTTATTATTATTACTGTGACTGTAATTATTTCCCCAAATGAATATGATCAGAAGTAAGGAATCTCTTTCTGTCTTACTTATTTTTAGCATCTGAATAAAGCGACAGCTCAGGACCTCTAATAATTCAACCAGGTCTCACGGGAAGGTGTACAAATAGTACGACATTACACGGACATTCCGCATGTCATGAGTACGCATTTTAGTGTTTTCGCGTGTCATTTGTACGCCACGCAAACGTCCGCAGTTAGGTTTAGGCAAGAAAACCACTAGCTTAGGTTCAGGCAAGAAAAAGACTTAGTTAGGTTAAGGGAAAACATCCCGGTTAGGCTTAAAATACGTAAAACACGTACGGAAACAACTACGTCACTAACGTCAACAAAAAACACCTGACAAACGTCACTGATGTAACTTAAAACACGGGAAACAGGTGTTTGTTGGGCCCATCCACCTCCCCACCCATCATTCTTGCTTTTTATACTATGTCAATAACTCTTACCGTATCATTTATACGCTGATGCATTTACATTGCAGTCAGTACAGGATACATGGCGTACAAAAGACACACAGAAATCAAGAAAGGTGTACTTATTGCACGCTAAACGCCTTGCACATTATCGTGACATTTATACGCCTTTTCGTGCAAACGGGCTGAATAATTACTACTGACTGATTATGACTGTTAAACGCCTTCAATTTCGATTATTTAAGACCTTTTCATCAACTTTTGAGAATACTCTGAGAACTGCAGGTGTCAGGTTCATCTTCAGGTTCATTCTATACAACAGTGACTTCAACAGTAATAATAGCAGTGTCTTCTCGTACCTGGATGTATTCTGTGAGTGTATTGAAAACCTGCTTGGCCACATTTATTGCCTTGGAGAAATTCCTCTGGCCCTGCTCGTCAATCACATCTTTCCCAGAATAATACCAATAGAAATCACTGATGGACTCCTGGGGGAGAGTCACAAGGGGAGAAGAAAAGAAGACATCGATGAGACAGATTAATTACAAGTAAATAAATTGAAGGTACAGTTTTAACAGTTTTGATTATTATTATTATCTCCGCCAGGCAATAATGTGTTCGGTCGTGTGTGTGTATCTGTCTGTCTGTCCACAGCTAACCTGGCATACTGCTGGACCCATCAGCCTAATATTTTTTTGTGCTCACTTATGACTATATGCTCAAGGACCTCTCAAGATTGCAGTGATTCACACTTCTTGAAAAAACACATTTTATTGACAGTTTCATATCGTCATTGACTGCTGACCCCTCACTCCTCTTAACCGGCCGGTAGGGGCTGCAAGTGATCAACAACTGCTTCAGTAGCAAAAGACATTTCCGACAGTCGGCTAGGTTAAAAACAAGCCTTAACTTCTCTGTTGCAGGCCACATTTTTATCTTTGTCGTGGCTCAAAAACTGACATCCATAAAAAAGTTTGGTCTCATTTTGATCCGGAGCATCTGCTGATTAATTCCATATCCGATATGTTATGATCCACTAAAGTTAGGCACGATACAAAATTAATCAATCCCCGTTTTTGTTATTTTCGCTGCCATCTTGACCGGGAGCCAGGAGGGACAACTGATGTGAACATACAGGCATGACTCATGTGCATGTGATTATCATGAAGTGTCTGTAAAGGGGAGACTCGTGGGTACCCATAGAACCCATTTTCATTCACATATCTTGGAAATCTAGCGTAAAATTGGAGCATTATTTAGCCTCCTTTGTGACAAGCTAGTATGACATGGTTGGTACGAATGGATTCCTAAGGCTTTCTACATTCATATCATGCCAGTATTTTCACTCTAGCTTTCTCTAGTGTTAAAGAAATTAGTGGTGTTAGTGGTGGCAAATTTGCGTTAACTTTGACGGCCCTAATGAAAGCAGATTTTAAAAGAGAAAATAAGAATTTCCTTTAAGACTAGACTTAAACTAGTAAAGGATAAAAGTGTTGGTTTTGTTGCTTAAGTTCACACTGAACTGTCCTTTAGAAACAACTAGTAAAATCCAAAATTCCACTTAACTGAATGGGTTTTATATGGTTTTTAGTCTCAGAGAACTGTATGATTCAGTGAAGACTCATTTCATTTCAGTTTCAACCTAGGAAAATACATCCATACGAAATATGTCTTTATGAACCAGCAGAAGTGAACGAAAGGAGCAAACCTGTACTCTGAGGAGGTAGTCAACAGTAGAGATAATGATGTTGACTGTTGTATTGTTCCCTGTTTGCGTCCTCAAGTAGTTCTGGAAGTCTGAAACAGGATATCGCAAAAGATTGCATTTTTTGCGCTTGTAAAATGTGTTCATATGAATAAATAAATGAGTGGTGACATTTCTGTAAAATATTGCATGACATGTTATGTAATGCCTTGGACATCAGAATGAAATCCACAGAGGAAAGCTTATAGAGTCAAAAATATAAGGAGTAAATCTGCATTAATCAGTGGGTTGATTAAAACATGGAAAAAAAGTTCTCTGACATTTGTTGAAGAAACAGACTTCTCATAAATTTTTCAAACGGCAATCACACACTGTGAGGAAATAGTAGTTAAATAAAATTGTCAGCTCAACAATTTAAATAAATGGAGTGCGGCTTGAGCTGGAAGCCAGTAGAATGTTTTCACAAAACAGCAGAGTCAGCATATTCTCACTCCCAACTCGTCAAATACCGCCGCTTTGAGACGCTCGTTACATGCATAGTGTCCTTTCAAAATAAACTAGGCCTAGGTTTAGGCAACACAACCACTTAGTTAGGGTTAGGAAATGGTCGCGGTTGACGTTAACTTCACCGACTAGTGACTCACATGACTCAAGGGACTGACGATACTAACGATTCATGTGATTAGAGACTCATGGGAATGGCGATACTAATGACTCACGGGACTGACGATACTAGCAACTCACGTGATTAGCGACTCACGAGACTGACGATACTAGTGACTCACCTGATTAGCGACTCACAGGACTGACGATACAAGCGACTCGTGATTAGCGACTCACAGGACTGACGATACTAGTGACTCGTGATTAGCGACTCACAGTACTGACGATACCAGCGACTCGTGATTAGCGACTCACAGGACTGACGATACTAGCGACTCACGTGATTAGCAACTCACGTGACTGATGAGACTAACAACTCACGTGAGTAGCGACGCACGGGACTGACGATACCGGTGAGTCACGTGACTAAAGACTGACGTGGCAAAACAAGTCAACGTTACTTTTAATTTCATACGCACTTGAAAGTCCGGTTCGTCACATACTGTTGCTAAAGGGTGCCCTCGGCATCGGGGCGCTGCTCAAGCGGGGGTATTTGACGAGTTGGGAGTGAGAACGGGTTGGCAGGGCCACTTTTCTATAATTTCATTGGCACAAAAATATTGTGCAATCAATATAATAAACACTATCTGACTGGTTAACACCTAAAAACACCCCCAGCAGTAATACATTTACTCCAAATTGAGATGCTCAGCCATATTCCTAGATCAAACCAGTAAGTACTAGAGAACACACACACCTGAGTTGTGTCCTTCACAGAGCAGCTGCAGGAAGCGGAAAAGGTCACAGGTGAACTCATCATCCTGCATGACCTTCTCACCTGGCCGGAGAGAAGAAACACACCCATACACATACATGCACACACACACGTACACAGACAGACACACATGCGGACGCACATATGCACGAGCACATATGCACAAACGTACACACGAGACCACGGCCATGTGCAAACACACACACATGAATGCGCACACACACATTCATAGGAACAGACACACGTACACATAAAGAAAGTCAGAGAACAGGGGAGACAAAAGCAGACAACATGTAGGAAAGGGATAGACAGACAAGAAGATGGAGAGTGAGGAAGTGTTAAAAAGAGATGGTGCTAATGTGAGGAAATCCCTCAGTGTTTTCTTTCAGTCAGTGAAAGGTGTTAAGGTCACAATACACCATTCTGACCTAACGCAAATGCACAAACACACACACACACACTCTTGGATGAGCAGTGGGCAGCCACAGCACTTGGTGGTAGACTGGTTGGTTTTTAAAGTGCAGCATTTTACAGTCAGCACTGGATTTAGGCTGTTTTCACGTTTTCTCAAAGCTGGTTTGTTTAAAGAAAAGGAGCTGGTTGCTGCTTGTCAATATAGATTCTGCATATATTACAAATACAATGAGGAAGTTGAGGACAGCTGACTCTGACTGTGCTAAAATGCTGCTTTGAACCAAGGAATGCAAAAGGAAAAGAAGGGTCAGAGAAAGGAAGATGAGACACTATACACTAACAGAAACATTGACAGAATACATCTATACAATATGACAACAAACTGGACTACTGGGCTGAGGGAGGAAAATCTGTACGTCTGAAACAAGACTGAAAGTGCAGTTTTCTTTTTCAATGGATGTGCAACATTTTCTATAGATCAGTCCCACCAGGATGTCAGAGGTTTAGTTTTACTACTGGCCCAAAACGACTTCATCTGTGCTGACTATTGCTGGTGTCCACTTAAATAGACGTGACTGCATCTGCTAACAAATATCAGAATTCAATTGTTATTATATGTTACTTTGTAGTTAAAATCAAACTGTGGTATTTGAGGTCAACCGAAAGTCCTTCTCTTTGGATCCGAATACAATTTTCTATAGAAATAGTGAGTAACCTCACATTGTATTTCTTATCAAAAAAGATAACTAATGTTTTTTTAATGACAATTAGTTTCTAAAATTGTAAGAATAAGCTGAAAAGACTATTTTTCGATTGTGTAAAGGCACTTTCAGGCTTATTCACAACACAGTGATAAACCAGATGAGGGGAATACAATTTTCACAGTTGAAAAAAATGATGAGACCATATAAACGTATTACTTTATTCCTAATATCTTAAAGAAAGATTATAAATAGGATTATAAAAAAATGACAAGCTATGGATTTGGTGTACAATAAATGTGCACAAAATTTCCTCTATCAAAAAATTATTGTAACACTACAGGCAGTATAACGCACAGCTACAACTATAACCAAATCATGAATTTAAATACAATACTGGGGTGAAAATAAGTCAAACATAAAATAATAACATAAGGACGGGTTAAATTAACTATTTTCACTGAAGCAAAAACAGTCATGAAGGACATGTACACTGACTACAGACCACAGCTCAGCCAGTAAACAGAGAGAAGAAGGGAGGAACGGAGGAAGGAGAAAAGGATCAGAGTTCACCCCCCCTCCACTCACAGAGTAGCGTGGCCTAAAAAAGCCACTTAAAATTCCAAAGTGCAACACTTACAGAGAAAAAGAGAGGTAGACCAAACAGAACAGATGAAAGGTGAGGGATGAGAAATAAACAGGGCTGCAACTACTGGCAAATTTCTGTTTTCTGAGTTCTCTTTTTTGCAGATGACTCCATACATTACACACTTAAGAATCTTTCATCGAGAATATACATTCTTTAACATTATACCAGCCTCGTATCACGCTTGCAGAAACATACAGTGCCACGCATTTAACGTAGTGAAACGATTGGTTAGGTTTAGGCAACAACACTACTTGGTTAAGGTTGGAAAAAACATCATAGTTTGGGTTTAAATAGTAACATAACTAGCGTCAATAAATACCAACCGCCTTTAGCAGACTTTCTTACATTATGTAACAAGCGTAAACTTACTCATACGTAAACTTATGTAACTTTCTGAACACTCGATATATTACAGCACTTGCTCTGCTCGTCACTCGTTGCACTACGTCATTTGCTTTGACCTTTTTTGAAGTTGCAGTCAGACCAGCTAATCTCTTAATGCGTCTGTCTGCTGTTTCCTGCTGAGCAGTTAGTGTACAGTGGGTTTATTCAACACAGTCTCAAGGCAGTTTGTGAAATAGTCACGAAATTTAATCTATTTGATTTGTGTATATATAGACACAAATTTGCTCAGCATGACTTTAAACGACGTATTTTTCGTGCGTTTTCCTACAATTGTCCAGCAACACATGGCACATGTGTCAATTTCTGCTCCTGTCTTTTCAAAATAAAACTACTTAAGTTTAGGAAAATGTTGACTTGGTTAGGCTTAGGCAACAAAACTATTAGTTAGGTTTAGGAAAAGATTGACTTGATTCGGCTTAGGTAACAAACTACTTTAGGAAATGATCGCGGTTTGGGTTAAAATAACTCCGGAAGTGCCGTAACTTAAGTAAGGAAGTTAGGTGACAAACAAATCAACTTTGACTTCTGGTTTCACACAGGACACAAACAGCGGTCTCCTGGGCAAAAGTCCTGTGTTTTTTGACCCAGCCATCCACTCCAACCTCCTTCCTAAGCGGCGTTCACCGCTCTTTAGACTTCCCTGTTCACAATTACGTGGATTACATACAAATTTGTGTATATGTACATGAATCAATACATGAAATTTCGTGACTATTTCACGAACAGCTGTGCGACTGGGCTGATTTATCCGAGCTTCTTCACTGAAAACAGCTGCCTGATGCAAACAGTGTTGATGAGAGCGCTGAGACTGAACCAAAACAGTTAAATTGTGGACTGCTAAAACCAAAACGATGAGCTGAAAGACGCTTAAATGCACATTACACATAGTCATTTGATTTTGATTAGAAGAATATTGATGAGTGTAGCTTTAATGGAGGCTTAATCTACCATGTCGGTTGGCTGATTGTGGTATTTTTGTATTCATTGCAGCCCTAAGAGAGTGAGTCAGAAAAGGACAGAGATAGAGGCTGAGATCACAGATGGGATTGTACACTTCACAACAGATAACAACCAGCACAATAACCATCTCCGTTACTGAGACAAAACAACCAGCTGACTTTAGGTTGACTACATGATGGATGGTAGGTATTAGTAATATTTAGAATGTGCCAGATACTGTACAAATCCTGAGAGGGAGGCATACATGGGTTGCGTTCTTCTGCCTGGACATGTCTGGATTTTTCAATCTTAACCTCTATACGGTACATTCCAAAAGAAATCATCGTAATCATCATCAGTTTGCTTATCGTGGAAGAGAAAGACGTGACACATTTGACGTCAAAATTCAGAAGTGGACTAAGACTTTAAACAGTATAAAAAAGACCAACTACAAAACCAACCAGAGAGCGAGTTATAATTGGCCTAGCAAAAAAAAAGAGATTAGAATGGTGAGGGTAAGGCAGAAAAGTAGCTACAAGCACAGAGCAGGTAAGGACGAGGTTTGAAGGTCTACACTCAGGACCTGGACAGAACTGACACAACAACTAACCAGAAAGAAAGAGAGAGAGAGAGAGAGAGAGGGAGAGAGAAAGAAAGACCAACCAACACACAAGGAAATGGCAGAAGGCATAATTACCACGCTCATGAGTGATGACTGAGGAAGGGAAGAAAGTGCAGTAAAACCAAAATGAGAAAAGGAAAACAGGGGGAAGAAAGAAAGAGAGAAAGAAAGTAAGAAACAAAGAAAGAAACAAAGAAAAAAGATTACATATAGGGAAAAGAGCTTTAAAAAATCCGAAAACACCAAACCAAGTGTTGACAGAAAACCTGTACAGCTCAGTAAAAAAAATAAGAGTCATCTAAAAGAAAATCCTATATATATATATATATATATATATATATATATATACATATACATATACATATACACATATACATATATATATATATATATATATATATATATATATATATATATATATATATAAATAACACCAAGACCTTTTCTTTTCATCTGATTGTGGACGTGCACTCACGGTGAACCTGTTTAGTTAATAGGGCCTTTTAAAAAGCTGGTTAGTGTGATTACTTTGTATTGTATTTTGAAGACAATGATGAGGAAATTATGAGTAGAAAGACATAATCAGCTGTGTCATGACTTTATGCTATAATAGGTGCAGCAATGATTAATACAGTCAGTTTTAGTAATTACTGGTATAGGAAGGGTTTTGTGTCATTCTGCACGTACAGCAGTGGTTCTCAAACTGTCATTCCCCCCTTTGGCACCAGATTGCTTTTTCAGTCTGTGTGCTTTTTCCAAAATAAAGAGAAAATAAATAACTGTAATATTTGCAATCTCTTTGCTGCAAAGATAACACAAAGTTGCTGACGGTATTCACCAAGTTTTCTCTGAAAGAACTCAACTTACTGACGTGACTGGAATGTAATGTTGTAAAGTGTCTTCTTCATTTTGTTGGGTCTCATACGAGTTTTCAGACCTAAAATCTACACTGGTCTCTCCTCATCTCCCACCGCATTCACTGTGAACCCAACAGCAAGATAGGCTTCGGCATTTTTTCTTCTCTACTGTTTGTTTTTGGTTGATTACCGTCAGCTGAGCACGCTGGCTTGTTCGTCTCGGAAGCGTCGCCTGTTTTTCTTTTCGTCCCTGTCAAATATCCATTTTCTGTCTGAACTTTCCAGACCCCTAGGTGCAAGCTAGTAAAAGTTAACCATGTACTTGTAAAGACCTCACAACCACATTTTCTGTGGACTGTGAGCAGGGCCACTGCTAGCCATTTGGGTGCCCTTGGCGTAATTGCTTTTGGTAACAAATGAAGGAATTCTGTCCACAGAAAAAAACGTTTGAGGGCTTTTATTTTGAAATAAAAGCAGGAGGTGTGGATAATCTTGCTGGTATGATGTCAATATACTGTCAAACTTTCACTGTCTGTTGTTGATGTGAACTGCGTGCGGCTCGCGTTAAAAATAGGCGTGACCTCGAATCTTTATAAGAAACGCAGCTGAGACGGGCTGTGTGGCTGCTCTAACCTGTTAACACGGACGCCGAAATAAAAAACAACAGGTGCAGCCGCCACGCGCTGCTCACACGGGCGGTCTGGACAAGCCAGGCTCAAGTTTGTTCGGCGCAATGGAACAAACCACAGGATGATAGAGGAGGGGGGCACCATAATTCCTTTTATTATTATGGGGTAAATATGTATATCTTTGTATTGCCTATAATGGTCTTATGATGCCAATTGTAGTTGTGCACTTGTGCTTCATCTTAAATTTAAATAATTCATCAATATGATGATGATCATAATTGTGGTGCCCCCTCCGGCAGTAATTAAAGAGTGGAAGGAGGTCATAAATGTCATCCTTTAACGGAATATCTACATTTACCTTTTCATAAAACCAGAAATTACTTAAAACAAACTCTGAAGTAATCGCTGCACCTACTGTAACATGATAATAGCTTATGCACCAAGTTATGCAATACCAATACCTCATAATAACCTAGTATTATCTGGTAGTTAGTACTCCAACATAGTAAAACAAACGAGAATTTTGATTTGAGAATGTGAGATTTGAATTCTTAAAAGTATCAGTATGCAATCTAAAGGAGAATTGTGACCATTCGTAACAAATGTATAGACACAGAAGATGTAACAGGCAAATCATAAGCACATACACATGTACACTAGTAATTCAAACTTGATAATGCATATGAAAAACAGGTAGTACTGCATTACCTCTTGATAAAAATAAACAAATCGCTCAACAAAAGTGATGACGGGATAAATGGGACAAAGCAAGATAAAGAATAATGATTTGACGAGGGTAAAAAAAACGCTTTTTAAAAATGGCAATGCTTTCAATCTCGTCTTGGGAAACATTGAGGTTTTCAACTGGAGGAAGAAAATGTTTTTCCTTCAGCTACCTTAGAATCTACCTTTTAGCATTCCTCTATGAAACCAGTGGTTTCAGCAAGCAGTGATTTTTTTATAGAGAGGTTTAAATGTACCATCCTTAGGTTAATAAAAATAATTTTACCTGTACCTGGTGAAGAAAAGCATTTTAATATCAACAAACTATGTTGTCAGAAAAAACACCAAACCCCAACTCCAGTAAACAGAATATTCAACGAACTTTTCTTTCTATTGTTACGACCATTCAAAAATATAAATCAATGAGGCGTAAACATACTGTAGGGAAGCTTACCTGATCCCTCCTCTGTCACCATTCCCAGTCCTTCTGCTTTGTTCTGCCTCTCAAATGCATTTAGATCCAGAACACTGAAACAAAGACGAAGGTGATGTGGATCTCTGTTATTTTGTGCTCTCTTCACTGACCTTCCTCCTCCCCCGGCAACCTTGGCCAGTGGCTGGCAGTGGAGTGGAGTACCACCTGAACATTGTAATCTTCTCAGACAAAATATTGAGGTAGTTCTGCAACAAATAGTCCAACGGTTCTCAAACTTTTTGGGGCCAAGGACCACCAAAAAGGAACCCATTAACCAACCCACCTGTGGTATCAATATCAGTATATTTGTTTCAGTCTGTAAAACAGGAAGCATTTGTGGATTTACCTGCACGACTGCATCAGACCAGCCAGGCCCTGAAAAAAGCCCACATCCTTTTTGTCTTTCAGATAATCCAACATTTTCTGTCAGAGAGACAGAGAAAGACCACAAAAGGACAACGGGACAGCGGTATTAATTTTAGAACCAAATTCTGCTTTAAAAAAAGAACAGGAGGTGGACACAATAATGTACAGTATGGTGTTAATGAAGGGTGAAATACCTGCTGTACAGTAGAGTTTCCTCCGTTGAGAATAGCTATGCCCAGCTTCAGAGTAGAGGCCACCATGGGACCCATCTCACCTGGTGGAAAGGAAGCGCACAGAGAAAACAACTGGATGTTAGTCCTTTATCTACCAAAACCCCCGTCTCACCTAAGAAAGAATAAATGCACTTTTAAATTGAATAACTAATACATAAGGATGTCACAAACATTTTAGACAACATGATGCAGGATAAAACAACAGGGCTTTCCCCTACCAATATAAGACTTGGGCATTGTGCAGACATTGCACATTTTAGTTAACAGAGTCCGAGAGTCCATTTTATTTATTGTTTTGGTTGTGTGATTTTATTTGTTTTATTTATGGGTATTTTATTATTTAATTTTATTTATTTATTTCTGAATATTCTTCAGAATTAAAAGTTAAATTCTCTCTGAAAGTGTGCACTTGGATTATTATGCTATTATATTTTCATTATATCAGTGGGCATAAAAAGGTCTTAAAATGACAATAATATTGTTTATCAAAATTATTTCTGGGACAATAATTCGTCCAACAAAAGTTGTTATCGTGAAAGGCGGGGTCTGAAATTAGCACCCCTCACCCTCCAAACGCGGGTAAATTGTCATCGGGCTATCCGCCACTTTGGCAGGCAGGGAAAACGCAGGGAAAACGCTAGGGATCTCAAAGGTTCCTGTTCCTAGTTGTCCAATTCCTTGGCATCTCATGCTTCCATGACTATTGATTCCTCTGATGCTTTCCGACAGTCATGCATGCACAATGACACAACGGCATACGCACACTGTGTCATGTTTCAGTTTTTTTGGGACCGGAGCGGACCGGAGCTATGGTGGAGAGCAAAAAAAAAGCGCTCAAAACCATGGTGCTACTACTACTAAACCCTGACACACCCTATTTTTCCCTGATAATGCGACACTGTGAACAACAAATCTGTGTTGAAATCAGCAGGAGGAGAGTTAGTAACGTTACTTGTTACTTGTAAGTCCTGCTTGACTAAATAACAGAGCTACTAACCTTAACATACTGTAGGTTCCACTGAGTTACATGATGTATTATGTGTAACTCATTATGGTGCGTTCAAGCTCTGTTCAGTTCAAAATGAGTATCGAGTGAAGGTACATCATGATGCGTTCAAATGTAATCTCGTAAAGTTAAGTTTTTGGCGAGAAACTTGAATAAATCCAGTTGTTTGAAGGAGATGTTTTCACAGCAATATAAAATAGATATTAGAGAGAGAATTATGACCTGTTTAACTTCCTACCACTAACTCTAAGCAGCTTATAATACATCATTAAAACTACTAATGCCAAAAACATTTTTTTAATCCAAGCAAATATTTAAATAAAGATACAATCATTAATTTCCTAATCATTTGAATTGTGTTTTTATGCAAAAAACCTCTATAGATGACAACAACAAAGTACAGTGCCCTCACTCCCCCGAAAAATACGGCTGCCCCGAAAGCTACGGTGTAATTCGAACGCTGAAATTTATCATGCATATGTTTTTTGTGTAAAATACATCGAACATCGAATGACATCAGATCTAAAATGTTATTCCTTCATTTAGCGCAAAGATTAGGGAGATCAAATTTCTGAGTGGCAGACAGTGAAAACAGTTCATTTCATACCCTGGTGACAGGCCTACCTCTAACTCCAGTTTTGAAAAACACGTGTTTGCTACCTTCAGCTTACACCTATAGCATAAACCTGGGCACTGAAGGTGATTATACAGCACATTCAATCAACTAGTGCTGCTACAGTCAGTATATTAGTTAGAGTGAGAGGCAGGACGTTCAGGAAGTGAAACCTACCTTTGCTAGCGCTGATGGTTTGCAGCACCATCTCAGCAGCTCCGCGGTCGTGCAGCCGAGCCTGCTGATACAACAGCTTCTGCTTCTCCATCTCTTTCTCCTGTTTATGTGAAACAAGAGCACACGTCAGCAGCATACCTGTTTTACAGCCAAGGCCATCATCAAGCACTGGAAGAGTGAGTGACTCATCACCTACTTCAAAACTCTTCACTTCCTCTCCATCCTCATCTTCTTCATCATGACAACTCTGAAGGAGTTAAGAGTGAAAAAAATGAGAATGGCGTGTGGAAAGCAGGGGGATAACATGATGAAAAAGGAGGAATTAACATCATCATCATCACTATCGTTATCCTGAGATAAGACAGCTTATTCACTTCTACGTAGGGCTGTCAAAGGTAACGCGATAATAACATGTTAACGCAAATTTGTTTTAACGCCACTAACTTAACACATTAATGCAACTTATAGCACTTTTAAAGCTAGAGTGAAGATACTGGTATCATATGAAACTAGAAAAAACCTCAGGGATCCATTGGTGCCAACCATGTCATACTAGCTTGTCAAGAAGGAGGTTGAATAATGCTCCAAACTTCTGCTAAATTTTGTCATGGCCATTTTCAAAGGGGTCCCTTGACCTCTGACCTCCAGATATGTGAATGAAAATGGGTTCTATGGGTACCCACGAGTCTCCCCTTTACAGACATGCCCACTTTATGATATTCACATACAGTTTGGGGCAAGTTATAGTCAAGTCAGCACACTGACAGCTGTTGTTTCCTGTTGGGCTGCAGTTTACCATGTTATGATTTGAGCATATTTTGTTATGCTAAATGCAGTACCTGTGAGGGTTTCTGGACAATATTTGTCATTGTTTTGTGTTGTTAATTGATTTCCAATAATAAATATATACATTCTTTTGCATAAAGCAGCATATTTGCCCACTCCCATGTTGATAAGAGTATTAAATACTTAACAAATCTCCCTTTAAGGTACATTTTGAACAGATAAAAAATGTGCGATTAATTTGTGATTAAATATTTTAATTGATTGACAGCCCTACTTCTAAGTAATGAAAACCTTTCTAGTACTGGTATTTAGTAGCTGGTACCTTAGCCATGATGTCAGCATAGGCCATGTAGAGAATATCCTCATCCAGTTTACTGAAACAGGAAACACACCCACACACACAAACACATTAGCACAAGTTGACTGACCACACAAATGACTGAAGCAGGAAAAATTAACACTAGGAGCAACATCGATTCATGGAGGGACCTTTGTCTGGTCAGCTAACATTACTGCCAAGCAGGTGAAATATAGAGTGATATTGTGGTTTTAGCTGACTAATGTTGCTAACGTTAATCAACATGATGCCTGTCAATCACGTTCAGTCTCGTGTGTGACGGCAGCACAAGCTCGAGCAACAGGACGCTGACTGTCGTTGACTTAACGGCCACAGGAGTCACTGTTAACAAGCAATTTATGATTTTTACATAGAGTCTCTCATAGAGTCTCTTTCAGCTTTTTTTTTTTTATTTTTATTCAAAACACTCTGGCTGGAAGCAAACCATGGGCAACCTCGCCCAAAAACTGTAGACTGTACCCGCAAAGAGCGGAGATAGATAACAGTCAGACAGATCAAGATTCTTATTTCAAGAGCTGATATATTGAGTTTGTCTGGCCAGATAGAAGACTGTCCTTTTTACTAGATGTGTTTGCTAACATATTACCTCTAACTTCTGTTGGAGCAGAAGCATTCGGTAGAGCCGTGTGTATCTTACAGTACATACAGTATACGTATGAGAACCCACCACTTCTCTGTGAGGGCTGTTCTGCTGAACAGCTGAATGAGCTGATGCAGCGGATCAATGTTTTTCATCCCCTCTTCTTCCTCAGCTGGCTCCTGGTCACCTGGTTTCTGAAATAAACACACATTCATAATTACAGGAGACCCGATGATACACACAACAACAGCCTTATAAAGCTAAACTATGCCTATTTTCAAAATTCATACATGTTATCCCTATGGTCTAAGACAGTCCAAAAATATTAGTAAATGTAAACAACTCTCTTCCAAATCCAAAAACTAGAGTGCTAAAACTCCTACTTGTGATGTTATAGGGTATAAATTGTGAGAGATGTTCTAAATGACACTGAGAGCACCCAGGGGAATGATCTGAGTAAATGGGAACATTTTCTGTTTCACAACTGACAACACTACAATAGAATAAAGATCATTTGGGTATAAACAAGAAAACAAACATTCTGTGAGTCTCCCATTCATCGTCTACGGAGCAGCTCCAGACTTTATACCCTATGACAAGTTTGAGACTTACTTCTCTGGTTTCTGGTTTTGAGAGAGAGGAGCTAATGTTCATTGATATTGATTGATATTTACTAGGCGTAAATAACATATTGGTTCATTTAAAAAAGTGAATTTAGTTGGTGTTCCCCTCAGAAGCCCAGAAACCGCTGGCAGGCTTTGAAAGGCGGGTTTTCTTTTTTTTTTGATCGCCAAATATACACCGTTTATCATATAAAGCTGAGAGTTCTCTGTTAGATAAAGAGAGACAGAGAAAAAGCTGAGATTTCTCTGTCCAACAGAGAAAATGTATATATAGATTCCATCTTTTTTTTTCCAATTTTTGTAAAATAAATTATTAAAGAAATTCAACTTACTTTTTAAATTTTTTTTAATGATTTATGGCATTATAACTGTGATATACAAAAGACATTTCTCCAAACTACTAGCCATGATTGTGCTGTTTCCATATAGGTGCAGGACTACAGGAGTAAAAAAAAAAAAACGCCCTTAAACTGTTTTTAAGGAGAAGAAAATAATTCCATTTGTTTTATATTCACATAGAAATGAACTTACAGCGAGGTCCTCGATGAGTTTATCTTCGAAGTAGTGTTCCTCTGCCTCAATCCAGGACTTCTCATAGCCCTGCAGGAACAGGTTGACAGCCCGGTGCCTGGTTCGGGGGAGATACGGTAGGAATAAAGGCTTTCTCACAAGACACACCAGATGTACAGTACACACACACATGCACACTCTGTATATATACTGTGTGTGGATGCATAACTTACCTGGGCAAGTTATAGAGCGGAGCCATCCTGAAGCAAGCAACCACTGCTCTCTTCCTCTGTTTGGACAGCAGTTTGTGCCACACGGCCTTCTTACTGCGCTGAGGGTGTTCAACCTAAACACACACACTGAACCAATCAGACTTTCTACCATCTGGAGGCCATATTGCCTACATCTCCAGGACAACTGGTTAGAGAAGTGAATTTGTAAACATCATTGTCTTTAAACAACAGACATGCTTGTGTCTATTTTTGCAGTTGCGGCAACTTTAACAACGGCCAATCAGCTCTTCTAAGAGGAGACTGCAGGCCAGCTTCTCTTCATACAGCTTCAGGAGCAGCAACCCAAATATGGTAATACATAACAGTGGCTATTATATGGTTAGTTCAACACACACCTGGTCTAGGTGGAAGAGGACATGAGCGATGTCCAGAACTCTCTCCACAGTCTTCTGTGGGTCCGAGGTGTCCTCATAGTGATTAGGGAGGTCTCTGTACAGAGCCATCTGCCAACGAATAGCTGGGTCCTCCAGCTGTACAAGACACACACACACAGTCACAAACACACTGAGGACATGCATTAAACTGCGTGTCGAGGCTGCGCACTGAGGTCAATTATTTGTGGTAGATTCGAGCTACATTTTGAACCAAATGTTGGAGCTGTTGCCATTCTACGACTGCGTATTAGGGCCATTTCAGGTTAAACAACATAATAATTATGGAGCCGGGGGAGGGGGGTAATATTCTAAGAAAAAACTCAGAATTTCCTAGATTAAAGTCGTAAATTTAGGAGAAAAGTGGTACATTTACAAGAAAAATACAGTTTTTTCCCCCCCAAGGAACCGCATCGCTTCACTTTGCAAGATTGGATCAACCTCATCACACTTCTGTAAAGTCAACCGTCACTCGCATCTCCGTGGTCAAATCAGCCAACGCTAAAATTGTAGTTTTATCTTTATCTTATACTGACATTTATGGTAAATGCATTCAAACGACCCATATTGAGCTGACGGGGAAAGCTAGCGACGGATGCACGTGTGACTACGTCCGGTTTTCAAAATAAGGTGTTAACAAAGGGAACTGTACATACAAAATACATAGATGGAAATAAGATTGATTGGATTATATTCACTGGAAGTATAAAACATTACATGTCCCTTATAAATTAAAAAGAAAATACCACTGATTTGTGAGGGAAATATCTTTATTCTGTGATTTTTGGGTTGCTGGAAAAAAATTATTAAATAATGCCTGACAATGACTGATATATTTAACTTCAGGACATCTCTGAAAACATACATGCTGAAAATCCAACATTTTTACGGTATTAATTTAGATATTTTCCAAAGTAAAAGTCCCTAGAAGTGTATGATTTAACTTTTTCCCATGGTCTAGTGTCGCAATAAATTGTAATATCAAATCGCACAATTTGTAGAATCGCAATACTTAAAAATCGCACCCAAGTATCGTGATAGTATCGAATGGGGAGATAGGTGTATCGTCCCAGCCGTACTAAATTTACGGCATAAATCTCGGAAAATGTACCTACAATGGCCCTGATACGCCTTTGTACCATTCAGACTATCCCCTCTAAAAAAAACGTTCTAATTTCTCTGTTGTGTAAATATAAAGCCTGACGTCATGTTCGGCATATCCCAAATATACTTGCAGTACACTGACTCAAAGTATTCTTACCTTTCCTTGTAAATGCAGATTGTTCTTGATGATCTCTCGAACCTCCTTCTCTGTATCTTTCTGTGAACAGAGTAAAAGCATGCTCCGCTGTGAGACAAAGGCAACCATGAAATGACCAATACAACAATTGCAATGATATCATAAGCAAAAAATATGTATGTAGCATTTTGGCTGCCATATTAAATCGTCACAATTCATGCACGAGGCGGTTTCAAAGCGCTTTACAGATGTTTCGATTTTAAAAGGAATTTGAAATAACTTGAAAAAAGATTGAATGAAAGAAAGTGAGAACATGTATATACCAACACACGAGCACGAGCACGAGCATGCCAGCATGCCAAATGTTGTTTTCCTACCTGGGTGAAGCGGTTCTTAGCCAGTGCAATGAGCTCTTGTTCTCCGGGGGCACAGATGTTGAGTCCAACAGGCAGCAGGCGCTTCAGAGTGGCAACGATGAGACTCGTCTGCATCGTGTATCGATCTCCCTTCCTCTTCAACTTCTTCCTCTCCTGGTCTGACATTATTCCCTGAGGCAAAGTCAAACATCAGAGGACAAGAACTGCACACACACACTACTGGGTCTAAGTGTCATGTTCTGTTCTTCCTTGTTTCTAAATGTGGACTGACACAAAAACACATGTATAACAAGCAATACACTTCTGATATGTAAACCTTGAGTCACTCCTTCCATCCATGAGTCCATACCTTTGCCATCTTACACTTGGTGTCAGTGATGAGGAAGGACATGTTGTTGATTTCATTCTGGACCACAAAGTTCTGCTCTTCTCTCTTGAAGTTCTGCAGAAAGATGACAACATGACACCGTCCATCACAGCACGGTCACACTTTTGTATGACCAACTGAGTACCCCTCCGATTAAGTGTGTTGGAAAGCTGTGAATGTCCCAAATACCAAATACTCACAAAACAAAGGACTTTCCCATCAGCCTCAGCTGTACTTTGTGTTTAGTGCTAATAAGGACATGTTAGCATGCAAACAAGCTAAACATGGAAAACATTGTACCTGCTAAACATCAGCATGTTGGCATTGTCAGAGCCGCTAGCACGGCTGTAGACTCGTAGTGGAAAAAATATGAACGGTAGTCAACGGCGAGAGACAAGTAGTTTTTTGGTCCCGTTTGAATTGCGCCATGAATCACACATATGATGTTTGTCAGTTGAAAAAATATTTGTTGTAAAACTGTTGAAGTATCAGACTCTTCCCGAGATGTAGTTCACTGAGCGGCTTCACACAAAACTAAATGATACTACGACAAACTGTGACTTTCTTGACTTGAAAAATGATCTTTTACTTTGACAAACATCATATGTGTGATTCATGGCGCAATTCAAACAGGATCCAAAAAATATTTGTCTCTCTCCGTTGACTACCGTACATATTTTTTCCGAAATAAGGTCCCGTGGGGTCCACCGGGAGGGGCGGGACTAATGTTTTTCTGGGCCCAGGTAGTAATCTGCAGGTCCACATCTGTCCAACGGGTCCATGGAGCGTGAAAGATTGGACTGGTGATTCTCAGTGGGATCAGCAGCACACCCAGTATCAGTATCTGATTCAGTATCAAAAATACCAATAAATTGAGTTTTAAGAAGCTGATAAAACTGACTTATCGCTCTGTTGCACTTACCATTACATCTTGTCTAGTGCTCTCTCGTCTACCTCTCATTGTGACATTTTAAATCAGCAGCATGTTATCCTCCTCAGTGATGTTTCTTACGTGAGACTTGGCCCAGAAGATGAAAACCTCGGCCACCATGCGGAACAGCTCCTCGGCCTCGTGGTTGGACTCTTTCAGCCATCTGGCCCTGTCGGCACATCAAGGACAGTTTAGTGATAGTGGCACTACTCAAAGATTCCCTGTGGAGTTTTAGACCTCTAGCAGAGTTATGAGGCTGTTTATCTATGAGTGGATCCCCGTTTGTTTATCTCGTGTACACGCACGAGGACGCACATGCAAACGCAGGTGACGCGATACACAGTAACATGCCGAGATATGCAGCAATGCACCGATAAAGGCAAGGAAGTAGAAGACTGCAAGCTAGTAAACATGGATGTAAACAAAGTTACTCAAAGGAACTTTCATTTTGTGTTGATTTTGGCGACCCCTGTGGACAAAAGCGGTAGTGTTTCCATGAGCATTACCGCCAGGCGTCGTAAAAATCTTTGTCCGGAGGCCCTGCTGGAGTCTGAGCTGAAGGAGTTTCTGGTGAACCTGCATGCTGTAAAAGTTCCTTGTAGTAACTATACTTCAATCACAAATGTTTAATGAGAAAGAACATACACTCGACATGTTTGTTGAGCTAAAGGATACACACATTGCGTTGTGGTGAGTAACACTGAATGTAACTTGTTTATTTATATATAAGAGTACTCCACAGGGCCCCTTTCAGCATAGAAAAACACTTATGTTGTAGACACTGACTATTGGTGTCCATGTGTATCATCCTTTCTCCAAAATACCGCAAATATGTTAGTTATACAGAGTGACAAGCACATACTGTAGGCAAGCATCACATTAATGTAATTCATTAGGATTCATTGGAACCATCCGATCAGCACAGCGTACCTGTTGTAGTCAACAAATCGTATGAGGAGAGGGTAGAAGGCGTACAGGTCTCTGACCAGTATGGTGAACTGGTCCATGATGAGGAGCTCTGTCTCTGACATCTCACCCCTCCCCTCTGCCTTGCTGTGCTCCTCATCCATCAGCACAACTGCTGCTTTCTGCAGGACACAGTAATACACCGCTTTCTCTTACTTTCAACACTAAATATATTGTGATCTTAGAAGTAGTACTATTATAATCCTACTTTGCAAAAACACTGCATTAAACTTACATACTTACTTATTTAACCCATTTGCACACCTCACGCATAGCTTAGGGCCGTATTACATGTATATATGTATGTACTGTATGTCCACCAATATTCTAATGAGCTACATGACAATCTACAATACATGATAAAATGACAAGACTCACTTTTTTGAGTTTATCCATCAAAGGCAGGAAGTGGGTCTTGAGCAGCTGGGCTTTGGCCTTGCTGATGATTGGCTGAGAGAAGACTGAAGCAGGGACAGAGGTAGGGTTCAATGATTATTTAGTTTTTATGCAGTGACAGTGTGAGAGAGAGAGAGTTGCCATGTTTACCAGCTAGTCTTTTCATCCAGGCCCCTTCATCTATTCCCAGATTGTTGTAGATGATCTTGAGGATGTTTCCCAGCAGAGTGTTCATGTGTTCTGAAGTCACAGAGGTGCAGCAGCTGTCGGCTTTGTCTTGGTTGCTCTCTGGTCCGTGTTCCCACCAGTGAGACATGTAGCTGCACAACATTGGCAACACCACCTACAGAAGAAAATTTAAAAAAAATGACATACTTCAGGTTAAACTATCATGAGATCACCCACTTCCCCATCCTGACATAATGCATTGTATCCAAGGATTTATTATTGCCATTATACGATACAGGATCGCACAATGAAATGTAGTTGTAGCCCACTCCACGTTACACAAACAGAAAATGTATAAACAGATATTCATGGCTAGTCAAGCGGTTACTTCTGTATCTCTTGCTAGCAGCAGGGTGAAGATGCTGTTGCTAGGGTGGGTGTTGTCTTTAATATCCTTTGTGCTCTGCGCAGGCACCTCACCTCGATTTAATCACCCGCTGCAGAGCCCTTCTGTCCTGGGCCGTGCTGATATACTGTGATGATACAGCCCAGTGGTCAGCTCGAAAAGAAACACAGGACGTTCGCCCTGGAGACCGGTGTTCGTGTCCCGTGTGACCACAAGTCAAAGTTGATTTATTTGTCACGTAACTTCCGTACTTAAGTTACGACACTTCCAGTGTTATTTTAACCCTAACCGCAATCTTTTCCTAAACCTAACTAAGTAGTTTTGTTGCCTTAACCTAACCAAGTCGATCTATTCCTAAACCTAACTAAGCAGTTTTATTTTGAAAAGACTGGAGCAGAAATTGACATGTGTCACGTGTTGCTGGACATTCGTAGGAAAACGCACGAAAAACATGTTGTTGAAAGTCGCGCTGAGCTTCACAAAAAAAAGGGAATTTGTGTCTATGTACACAAATCAAATAGATTACATTTTGTGACTATTTCAAGAACTGACATGAGACTGTGTTGGATGATGACCATGTCAGGTTCTCTGTGATGACCCCACACGGATACAAACTTTATATGAGCACTACTTGGGTTTAATCAATCAATAAAGGCTTAACATCTCTAATTTCAAATCAAAAATGTCTGGCTTTTTTAATCGGTCACCAGAGTAGTAGGAATGCAACGCCATAACATGATAACAGCATAGCTGTAGATACAGTGAATAAACTGTAACTTAAACCATAAATTGGTTTAAGTTGAGTTTTATTACTATAATCTCCATGGGGAAACCAATCCTCTGTGTTTAACCAATTTAACTATTTAGTAGTAGTGGGCAGCAAACAGCGCAGGGCTGGAGGACCATCTCCAGTGTGGATGCTTGGGTTAAGTGACAATGGAAAGAGTATTTCTAATACCTAACATGGATCATTTTGGGACGAGAAGAAAGCAGAGTACCCTGAAGAAAAGAAACCTGCATGGATACGGGTACAACACACCCAATGTTGATATGCATTTTTAAGTTAGTTAGTTATATATCCCACCTCCATGACATGGGGCATCTGAGTGTATCTCATGCCAGACTCTGCCAACTCCATGATCTCCTCCAGACACTTATCTAAGTTTGGGATGAGAGGACAAACCTCCCCCACCTGCCCTGGAAGACCTAGAGCTGAGAAAGAGAATGCACTTAAAAGATGGATAGAAACATGAATACATAGCTCAATAACATTTTTGTATACATATAAATGATATTAAGTTTGTATTACACACAGAAAGAAAAAGCTTGTTAGCCTGCCTGCTAACATTAACACCGACTTCCACTAGACATTATATATATACACAGTGAATATAACTCTCAGAGGAAACAATTACCTCAGGACCTGGTGTAATTCCACCCCCTCATGTTTGTATGATTCAAGTGCACAGAGTGGCTAAACATATACAATATAAACAAATATAAACCACATTCATTAGTACCCGCTCTGTCTTTAGTTCCTTTGCTGTTGTAGATGGAGAAGCTGTTGAACTTGTTGATGTGAGGCTCAAGGAACGCAACAGGAAAGGCTGCTGAGAAGGCAGCTAAACACTTTCCTAACGCTGGACGCTGTCTGGAGAGGAGAGGAGAGGAGAGGAGAGGAAAAGAGAGGAGAGGAGAGGAGAGGAGAGGAGAGGGAGAAGGAGAAGGAGAAGAGAGAATAAACAGGTAATTATTTCATTAATATTATTACATTCATTATCAATCATCTATTTCATTTTTCACACATCGATTCTTATTTTCAGGTGATTACACACTAAAGAAACAAATACTTATTAATATTATTTTCCATTTCTGCCAATAGTTCCCCCTAAATGTTACACAGTGGTTCTTTAAAGATAATTAAACGTGTTAATTGTGATGGTAGTCTTAAGAATAAAGAATAAGAAAATAAATGTGGAAATATAAAGGGGAATAAATAAATGACGGAAAAGCAAAAGCCTTAGGGAAAAGAATAGGGAAAAATAAAGGGATACAAATAAATAAAAAGTATATTTTTAAATATATGGAAAGAAAATTTGTGCTATATATGCAAAAATAAATAAGAATAGATAAATAAATACATACAAAAATAAACGAGCAAATACATATGAAAATGTTTACAATCATTATTTTATACTTTACCTATATATTTTTTTATATTACCACAGTTAATTTATTTATTCTTTTATATGTTCCTCTATATATTTCCACATTTATTTTCTCATTCTTTCACAGATTTATTTTTTATACCATGTGTACTGTGTGTAGAAAAAAATCTGATGATAATTTTGAGTTGTATTCAATGTTCTCTGTAAATTCAAATGATTTCACAGTAAATGTAAACCTACATACGGATGTGGAAGAAACCTAATTCTATAGCAGGTTTCTGTATCTTAAATGCATGTGTACTGTAGCCTATACTGTACCTCTCTACATAGATGCTTTTGTTGGTTCCCAGAAAGTAGAGACTGTTGAGGATTCTGTAGCAGGAAACCTGGACGTCATCCACTGGAAGAAGAGAGGCAACCAAAAAAAGAATGTTTTGCAGTTTACATTTCATGGAATTAAAGAAATTCATATTTTTTCCCCTGTAGATTACCAACTGGAAAACATTCAAAAACATGAATTGGCAAGATTTCACCGTTGATGTCTGAATCAAACAGCACCAAAAGTCAGTACGCACATATGAGGTCTTCCCCGAACATGTTCTGTCCGATGTGTTCGAACAGGGAGGAGAGGACGGGCAGCAGGGCGAAGGTGGTGTAGTTGATGATCTGAGTGACACCTCGCGGCTGCTCTCTGCTGTGGGTGAACTGGCCCAGCTTCAGGTTCTCCTGCGTCTTCTCCAGATCTTCTGCTGCGCTGTCGAAGTACAACCGCAGCGCTGCCTTCACTGACTCCAGACCAGTCTTCATCACTGTCCTGGATACATGGGGAGAGTTAGGTTTTACATTATCATCTTTAAAAGAGAGACTTCTTCCAACCACTTGTAGTTTGAGTTTGAGAGAGCAAGAACGTAACTATTAGTCAGACTAATTTAAACAAATGACATCCTCTAGAATAATAAAGGAGCAGAAAAGAAACAGAGAAACAGCTGAACTACATTACATCACAAGTGCATAGACTGTATATAAAGATGGACGACATGACAGTTCCCCAAAAGTGAAGCTAAAACATCTGGATCGCCCCCTGGTGGCTGGTTGCAGGTTGTTAGTGGATGGGACATGGACCAAACTAAAAAGTCAAAGTCAAATATTTTTTTCCAAAAGATGGTTTCTGCATTATAGGTAGTTCTTATCACGCTGATGTATGTTCAAGTGTTCTTTTTTCTGATAAGTTTGGTTTTAAGAAATGATTTGATGCTATAAAAAGGGGGTGAGACGTCATAATTGGCAGCTGTGAGTCTCTCTCGCTGACAAGCTGCGGCCGTGCTCGGCTCACGATTGGTTCGGGCGGGTGACCTTGATAATGCAGTTCCACCGCCCGATCACTACTGCACAGACTCTGGCTCCAGCTATATAGTCTAGAGAATAATTATAGATCCAAGATGAAACTGATGGACGGGCAGAAATCAAGAGAAAAAGTCGTAATTATAATCAGTCTGCTACTTCAGCACAATGGGCAGCGCTTGGAAATAGGACAGTGGCAGGTCTTGATGTGGCTACCACAATCGACCCAAGATATGCACCTTGACAGAGCCATTGTGTGGTGCTACAATGGGCATGGGTGTTTCGATGCCAAGTAGAGCATTGTCAGTATTTATCTTTAACACCATGGGACAACATGCATATTATGTGTCCTCCAACAACATATTTCCTTGTGTAATGACAAGCGGCACACACACACACACACACACACACACACACACACACACACACTCAGTCCATGTCTTTCCTTACCTTGCATCCAGGCTTTGTCCCAGTATCTGCAGACAGTTGACTATGGATATGGCATTGTTACCTGAAAAGCAGAGGATCACATAATAAACAGTAAATCCCGTGTACATACTGGGTAGGGCTGGAGGTTCCTATGTGTCAGGGATGTGAAGAGTCAAGCACTAGAGCACACTAAAACAACAGCCCTGTTCAAACCAATGGGAGCGGAAAACCCATCACAGAATCCCATCCATCATGTATGTGCTTTAGTAAATAACACAGCAGAGCATCAGATTCAAAGAAAAAAGATGTTCCTTTAAAATGAAAAGCTTCACGAGTCGGTACTGGAGAGCAAAACTAATAAATACCAATAATAAACATATTTTATGTGCCCAAATGTGTTTGTTTCCAGTTGTATCAGGTTTTAGTCAGCAAAGGTGGAACATCTTTTTACTTTGAAGCGATGACATGGTGGAACAAGTCGCAATACACACCACACAACACACAACACACACAGCTGCTGAGCAGAGGACGAGTATACACACACCTCATGCATGCATGCACACACACACCTGCACACACTATTTCAGGATGTTCTTGAGCTTTCTCGTGTTCATCCTCTATCTGTCTCAGTCCCATACAAACACGTTACAGTCAGTAACGTACAGTATGACCACACGGTTTTATATCAACAACTAGAAGTGCACTCGGAGAACGCAGACCTCCGCCAAGGCAGGTTTCATGCACGTCACTGCCCCGCCCTCCCCCCCTGGATCGCCGCCACCAAAATTTAATGGACTGTTCATTGTGCCACACCCCACCCCTCAAAAACATTTCATTTAGATCCATCGCAGACTTTTGGAGTAATCCTGCAAACGGACAAACCAACGCCAGTGAAAACATAACCTCCTTCCTGGGCCTTCGGCCTTGGCGGAGGTAATAACCGAAGCAAACCTCTATAGGATAACTTGTTCTATAATGTGTCTCAGATAGAAGACGTTGGTCCAGGAACAGCTAGAGGAAAGTTATTTATTGGTTTCATCACAAATTATAAAAATGATGGAGAGACTTCCCTATTTTGTCTCATGGGACACATCTGTGGTATAGACATTACTCCTGGGTCGACATAGCATGAAACCATTCATACTGCACTCATATTCACTCAGAACAACAGCAGAGAAGGAGCAGAAGTGGAAGCATTAGGCATGAACGTCCTTACCAAATAAGGATATCCTATGTCTGACAAGAACTCCCAGTTTGCAGAAAAGACTGAAAAGAGTCAATGAAAGGAGAGAGAGGAGGAGGTAGAAAGGGAAGCAGGGAAAGAGATAAAAGAGACAATCAACCCAGAGGAAGACAAAGAGAGAGCAGGAGAGATATAAAAGGCACACAGTCTGTCATACACATGTAGTCACATTACAAATAGTTGTCTCCAACAGAACTAAAGTCTTATTCATCAATAAAACATGAGCGCGAGTGGCATTGTTGGCTTTCTATCTGTCTATCTCACCTGGTCACCATCTCCTTCTCCTTGTTGGAGGCGTGGCCTCCGCTGCTGATTGGATGGATGGCTGTGGACAGGAAGTACATCCTGTGGTTTTTAAAGTATTGATCCACCAGTGGCAAGACGACCTGAGGGTTAAATGGCATAAACACACAGAGGAATTACTGTCCGGCTGTGTTTCGAAATCGCATACAAACGTACTGTGTACCACATACTCAATCTGTAGATGGACTGCATACTGCCTACTAAATGAACAATTAAAGAGTAACTTCTGTATTTTTCAACCTGGGGCCTCATTACAGAGAGATCACCTAACTGCTTGTCCTATCGTTTCAAAGATAGGATCTTTCCTATCATCCTATTACAGAAGCAACTCCAAAACTCATGGCTGTGTCCTATTCTATCTCAGGCCTCCTATCTTATCTCAACTTAAGAAATCCTAACTATAACTGTAAATTTGACTCGTCAATCTGCGCTCGACTTGTCATGCCTGTATCTATGTTTAGAATGTCCCAGTAGGCTTCTCGAGATGGACAGGCCATAATATCAACAGCTCTCACTTGTCACTAGCAAGCTAGCTATCACGGACAAAAACAAGACTGGTGTCGGTCGAAGAGAGGAAACCCCAACTTTTTAATTATATATATATATTAAATTATTTATATATCATTTTTAATGAATAGGCCTACATGGTCCGGGAAATACAAAGCATCATCATATGATTTGAGCAGCCTTTCAATCATTATATTTTGGTGTTCATGTCGTTCACCATCTTCATTGTCATCGCCATACAGTCCTAACGACAGTGCTGCTGCCATTTTTGGCAGATATTTTGATTTTAGGAGAGGGTCTACGCCATCCTAACTTAGGATTCCTAATGTGGGAAATCCCTAAGTTAGGTTAGGTTTCTGTAATAGCTGGATTTCTATCCTAAGATAAGATAGAAGTTTTTCCTAAATGCAGTTAGGAAACGTGTTTCTGTGATACCAAAAATCCTAAATGACCTCCTAAACTGAGATAAGAGAGGATTTCAGACTTAGGAAGTTTCTATAATGAGGCCCCTGGACCCCATCTTCCCAGGTTTTTGTGTCAAAGTGACTAATGGGGACAACATTTTTTGAAATTTGTTATGTCATTTATCCGTTTGTAAGATACAATAAGAATTAATGGCAGTTTTGGTAAACCCTGTGAAATGATTTGGATTACTAATGCAGACAGGCTTCATGATTACTGCTGAATAACATCATTTTTATATTGCACATTGTTAAAGGCAATGTTTTACTAAAAAAACAAACAAAAAAAGTTCAAAGTTAACACAACCAAATACCCAACTGATTGATGAATTAAATAAAATGATGAGTTCTGACCTTTCCAAAGAACTTAATCTGTTGTTCATGAGGAATCTTCTCCCCCTTCTGTCTCGTTCCCAGGTCTAAATGACGGCCAGAACACAATCAAAGACAACACATTTACATGGTGACATTCATCTGACACATTACCTCGGGTGGTTGATTTTTATCTCATTCCCTAAAATATATTTGCAGTTCATTTGTGGTGTAAAAGAGTCCATTGAAAATAGTATTCAGCATGGCAGCCAATAACTGACAGAATCCACTGTGTTCTTCAGTAGCCACCCACTCTGCACTTTATTATTTTGGTAACATGATTGCATCTTCCTCTCTGCACCAGCCGTATGAACCCAGACCAGAGTTCAGTTTCATACGGTATCATGAACATCGCATTACATTCATTTAAAAAAACTGTTTATTATTCACTGAGTAACAGAAAAGTCTCACCAAACTCCATCATGTGCTGGTGCGCCTGGTCGACGTATGTGATGAGCTGCTGGAGGAAGGTGTAGGCAAATCGTTTCTCTATAGCTGGAGTGTCCAGCTCCTGCGACTTCACACCTCTGGAAACAACAGACGCACTCTTAAAGGAATGAGCTGGCATTTTAGGAAATACACCAATTTTTCATATTACCCAGATTCACATCAGAGGATATGTATCCATTTCATATCTGTGCTGCTAAGCTAAGCTAAACCCTAGACCTATCGCTGTACTGGATGCACACAGACTGGAAGTAGGGGGAATACTGGATACTGCTTATCTCTGTCAAAAGGTGAAAATATACCTTCCAACAACTGTAAAGCTGTCTCATTAAACAGTTGTGTCTGGTTTATTTTACATGTTTAGATACTTGGAATTGTTCACACTTTATAATAACCATCATTTAATCGTTAATTAAACATAGTTAATAGTTATTTTACTGTTTACAAACAATGAAATGGTAATTAATATTGTTTACTAAATATTAGTAATGCAATCATTTGTTATTTTATCATTAGTTTGTGTACTATGAAATAATTAGTTAATAAATTCTATATTGTCTCATAGCTGATAAGAGATGAAAACAATTACATTCTGATTATATTAGTAAACTATTTATTAACAGTTTATTGTTGCACACATGATAACATTTTATATACTCTCTTAAGTATTTGTTAGTGATTACCAAATGATTTGTAAACCTTTAAGAAATCGTTTGTAAAACATCTATAAACATTACATAGATAGATGGACCAGAAACCAATTATTAAGCATTGACACAGTATTAACTATCTATCTAAATAATGTTTATAGATGCTTTGCAAAGTATTTAACCATTTAACAATGTCTTATAATCATCAGTTGGAACTTTATAACAGCCATCCAAATAATGTTTATATAGGGTTTACAAACCAATTATTAACCATTAATAATGTGTTACAAATATCTATCTATGTAATGTTTATGGATGTTTTACAAACCATTTCTTTAAGGTTTACAAATCATTTCATAATCAATAACAAATACTTATATAATACTTATTATCTATATAATGTATATATATATATATGTATAGTACATAAAATGTTATGTGTGCAACAGTAAACTGTTAAAATAACATACATTATAGCATTATTAATAACTAGCAAACATCATTAATCATGATCTAATTGTTTGTTAACAGTAAAATAACTATTAAGTTTAACTGACTATCAATTTACCCATCAATTTTATAAAAGATGGTTATTATAAAGTGTGACCCATTTTTATTTGATTAGTTAGGCTAGCAGTTTCCTTCTTCTCACACTCTCTGTGGTTTGTTAGTCTAAACACATCCCAAACCTTTCTACTGGACACATACAGAGGAAATCGATATGAGTCTGGGTGTTCCTTTAAGTGTGTGAAAACATACCCACTAGAGACACACACACACACACACTGGTAAGCAGCACACACTGTAGTGTGTCATCAGGCAAATCTCACAACTCCTACTTTAATTCAAACAATCAGACTCCTTCAAAATTCAGATGCTTTACAGTACCTCCACTCTGTGTGTAAAGTGTAGACCCTACTTCCTACCTGGACACAGTGTAGCCGTTGATCTGGAGGAACTTGAGGACGTCTTGTGCCTTTTCTCTGTCTCTGGATTTCTCTTTGGCGGTCAGCGTATCGTAGGGAACCAGCAGAGGATGGTTTCCTCCACCTGGAGACGACAGCAACACGGCAAGGATGGAAAACAAAGATTGTTATCGCCGGCGAGTATTTCGCATTTTCGCGTCATTTATTTGTCACGCAAATGCCTTGACACTCGCAAAATTCAGGCTATCATATCTCCACAAATTTAATGAAACCCTGATCCTTGCCTTTTTTTCCCCATCAAATAACAGAAACAAGATAAAGTTGGTGGTGATGGCAGAAAAGGAAACAAGTTTTGTGTGTATGTGTTGTGTTGTGTTGTATCCACCTTTGGCTTCCAGCTCCATTTTCTTTTTCCTGGCCCAGATATTATGATAATTCTCTGCAAGCAGCTCTGCCATTGACTGGAGAAACACAACGTTAAACATACAGTATGTGACTCTGTTACACTGCACATATCAATTCATCTATCAATACACAATATCTTCTAGTTTTTATACTGATATCAATATCCTTCCTTAGTGCCGAAGCTCAGGAATCAGGCAAGTTTCTCCTTTACATCTTTATATTGTTTTATCTTTGTGTGTCTACAGGAACCTACCTGCATGTCTCTAGACAGTGTAACATTGCTCATATCAATGGGCCTGGGGCTGAATGTTGGAGCTCCTTCAAAAGACTGCTGTGGAAGACAGGATATATATATTGATGTCACTTTCCTTTTTTTCTATATGAATACCCTCTATAACAATATGTGAAGCTAATTTGTATGTGCATGTATGTGTAATTGTGTGTGTGTGTGTGTACCTGGCTGGCCTGTGATATCCTCCTGGTCTTGTTGTGGATGCTGGCCGGGTCGCCCTCTCTGATCCTGTCGATGCTCCAGCCCCATGACAGCATGGTCTTCAGAGACTCTTTGACTGGCCAGCAATACGCCTCCTTATCCTGCAAGATTACAACCAAACATTAGACAAAACCAGACAGTGAGTCAGTACCTCTAGAAACACTTCACCTACAAAGCTGTAATAAACCACAAGATACTGTATCCTATCAAAATATAGGTGAGTGCAAAGTGTGCAAGATACAGTATTTCCTTCCCCATTATTCCAAAAAGATCATTCGCACTTTATACTAGGGGTGTAAATCACAAGTTTCATCAGGATATGATATTATATTGATCCTTTGGATGAGGATAATTGCTGATATCACAAAGTCTGCCATAATATATTTTACAATTCGATTCAATTCAGGGGCCTGCGATCGATATGAGACAATATCATGTGACCATTTAATACAATCAGTTTATTATCAACTCACAAAAGCAACTAAAATATGATTTGACAATTTGACTCTGTAGGAAGGAGGTACACTTGGACGGAAATGGTGACACAGACTTGCCATGGGAATTTCAAAATAAAGGCGTATTTTAAAGATGACGATATGTATCGATGTTTTCACTTTGCATCGATGATATTGGATCATTGAATCGATATATCGATTACTATTAGAGGTGATAAATGACTCAGGATTCCATGAACTGACACTGGCCCAAAGCTGGCACTCATAGAACCTATCCAGCCATATGTTGTTGGCCAGATCTTGCTCACATGTGGTGAAACTGTGCTGTGACACAGCTCAATGCACCAACGCTCACTACCTGGTTATGTTCAAAGTCAAAATATGGCATTTTTTTGCAAATTAATGACAACATGAAGGCAGACTCAGACAGCTGCGTGCAGACTACCTTCTCAGAGAGGCCTTTGTATTGTTTCAGTAAAGGGAGGCTCTTGGAGATTTCACACATCTGGTCCCCATATGACCAGCCATTGGAAAACTATAAAACAGACATGAGAGATATTTCAAAAATTCATTTAAATTTTTTTTGTATAATATAATTGAAATGTCGGTTTATTGCACCTTAAAACAAATCAGTAACCGGACTACCACAATTTCTATGTTTGACTTGAGAACATTATGTGACCTGTCGCCTCCTTACCTTTTCTATACACCACTTCTCATGGTTGTGCTCTGCATATCTGGTTATGAAATAGTCCAGTTTCTCTGGAACGGTCACACTGATGAAGACAGAAAAGAAGAAAAAACAAGACAACAATCCTTAGAATTTATTTTGATAACAGTAAATAATTGGATCCTTTTTTTTGGTGGGGGGGGACAAATTATCTACTGTATATTTAATACTTTATAAAAATCTGAATGAGGATCTGCACCAAAAATAACTTCAAAACATGAACTTTCTAATAAATATGTTGTATACTTGTTAGTGTCTGCAGGCTGTGGAGTGAAGTTTCCCTCTGAGTCCATGGACGACTGTTTCTCCATCATGGCCATGTAGTTGGACTCCATGTAGTCCGGAGGGAGAGCTCCAGCCACCGCGCTGAGACACGGTAACGCCAGCTTGAACAGCTCCTGGTCATACCGCTACATCACAAAAACACATACGCAGTACGCTGCTTTACACTGTACATCATAGGATACAGGACATCATAGCCTTTTATGGGTCACCTACATACCACCAGGCAGCACAACAAGCATGACTGTATACTTTAATAATTGAGTTAAATTAAGTTTGTCTGCCTGTGAAGACAGTATGTATAACATCATCAGTGTCTCTGGAGGAGTTTTGTCTGAGAAAATAACCCTGATGATGTCAGGGATGATGTAAATTTGAAATCAGACATATCAGCAATATTGTATTGATTTTTGCCGTTATGTTTCCGACTGAGGACTAACCTCTAACGTTAGCTGGCAACCAGCAACACGGTATTTATTAGAGAGCTGTCAGGGGTCTAATGTAGAGTTCACCTGCCTGAGCTCCTGTGTGACTGGTTGGACTAATAACAAGACTAAAATCCAAGTCTCCAGTTTTAAATTAATATTAAGTTATACCTGTTGAGGAATCGTTAAGGAAAAGTGTCTGGCGTCTGTCACGTAACTTGAACTCAAACCGGAGTGTCAACCAAACAGACCCTGGTCCCCAAAGTCAAATCACACTTGAGTCTGATCTAATGTCCATAACAAGTGATAATAATAAAACAAATCTCATACTAATACATCATATGATAATGGTATCTGGTGGTCGGACTCTGCAGGGGTCTAGTTTAGTCAAATAGAATGTACAAACAAGGAGAAATCTACCGTGATTTAAAACGGCTGCCAAAGCGGTTTTGCCCCCTGAATGCGCACGCACCCAGTAATGTTTGTATACAAGAATACCTTCTATTAAAAAAAAGTAATTTACAAACTGGAGGTTTGAAAGACGTGACCATTTACCAGGTAGGGAAGGTCTAACAAGAGATTCTACAGTATTGGTTGCGTGATGCAGTGGTCGTTGCAGGCACACCCGGCGGAGACCCGTACTCTACTGAGTGCACTTTCTAAATCGGTCCCTTGTGATGTATAGAAGTGCAACACAAAATTAGGTGTACCCCTTACAAATTCACTTATTTTACATACTGTTTCACCTATTTAATGTAATTTGCATTTAATGTTCTATTAAAAAAAATAGGCCTAAACTAGAGCCTTACCTTGCGTGACAGAGCATCGAATATTCCCCAGAACAGTTTCCTGGAGAGGTGAAGCTCTTCATCTGACGCAGCTCCAAAGCTGCCCCAGCCTCCAACCAGGCAGTAATACTTCCAACAGCGCTCATAGTGATTGGTCAACAGCTGGGTAAAGTCGAGAGGACATTCAACCATCAACTGTCTGCTGGCTTTAACAACCATTCTCAAATAAAACTAATTCACAGTGCAAGATCACTTCATCCGATATCAGAGATGCTGATGCAAAGGAAGTGCACTGACAACTGTATTAGAATAAATGTGTGTGTGTTGTCGAAGGTAACTTCTATTATAGACAATCAAATAAACTTCTCCTATATTACGATGACACATGATCACTATTTCATGTTGGAGTGGAGAGGAGGTTCTTTGTGAATGTTGTCTGAGCTGAGGTAATACAACACTGTTGAATTGGGCAGAGATATAAGCGGAATGTGCTTCTCACCTTCAGAGGCATCTTGGTGTGTTCATTAAGCAGAGGAACGTCAAACACCAGCCTCCTCAGCAGATGCTGCATCATGGAAGGCCTCAGCTTACTGCACATTATTAAGAAGACATACATTAGTTGGTTATTTCCACTGCCACACAGAAATAGTATAAAAACTGTGTAGACAGATCAGATCTTTAGACAAAACAAAACAAGAAAAACAGCCAAATGACAAACAGTGACATTATAATAAAACACAAAGAGGAAATGCTCCACAAAGATGCAGCAATGAAAATGAATAATGAATGAGTAGGGGAATCAAATAAATGAGAATATAGTGATTAGCAGTAATACCTAAATTGAAGCCAGAGCTTCATTAAAAGGTGCAATGTGTAAGATCTGGCTAGAGTTTTAGAATAAAACACTAAAAAAATGAACTAACATTATCAACAGAATGTGAAGAGGTTACAGTGTTGACATTATGTCAAAGAAGTCTATGTATTGTGTTGTGTTGTGCTGCTGAAATGAGCATGTTTAACCAGCTAGCTGTCTTGTAACCACTTTTACCTCGAGAGGCAATAGTGAGCCACTGTAGCGTCAGTCTGCCCTCATGAGAGGATGAAGAAGTAGAGCTGCAGCGAGGGCTTGCCAATAATAATACTCCGGGAGTTGCGTTTTGATAGTTTATTTATTGGATTAAATCCAAAGTGGCAAAGATGAGAAGACGACGAACACCTTATTCTCATCTTCCCTGCATCCAGGAGACCAACCTGCCGGGAGGAGAGCTGTCGGCACTAGGCAGCTCCCGGAGACAGACCCTCAGTCAGCTGCCGCAGCAACTTGAATTCAACTAGTACAAACCCCAGCACCGGGGGTCTGATCCCGGGGGACCGCCCACCCTTCAGACTGGATCAGCAAACTTTCTGTTGCTGCCGTTACACAGGTTAGACCTAGTGCTCCAACAGTCCGCTGTGACTCCCGGCATCGGGGGTTTGTGCTGGTTGAATTTGAGTTGCTACGTCCGCTGACTGGGGGTCTGTCTCTCGGAGCATGATCCTCACTCTCCTCCCGGCGGGGTGATCTCCTAGACACGCTACCTTTATAAAAAACTAAATATATTTTGGGGGGGTTCATCTCAACCCTTAAGAAAGCTATTTTATAATATTTAATAGTTTATTGATGTTGTGTGTATTTTTTGTTCTCAAGTATGGTTTATTATGAGATATTTGTATACTTGGCGACGGTTGTCTGGCACCTCAGGGATGCAATCCTAGTGTTTCTGTGTTCGGTTGATGTGTTTGCTTCCTAAAGAAGGGGATCAGCCCGTTTAAACAGCTAAATGTCAGCATTTAAAGAAAAAGAATTAGAGAGATATCATATATAAAGAACCTCAAAGAGGTTTAGTGATTTAACCGAGACGGAAGTGGGAGTCGTTTTTCTTGTTACTGCCACTTTGGATTTAATCCAATAATAAAACTATCAAAACGTACACGGACCGTACAGCCCCCCGGTTAGTGGCACAGTAAACACAAAGACGGCTAACTTAAACTATAGGCCGACGCCTCACACGAAGATTATAAGATAGCAGAGTTATTTTAACGGGCTCTCAGAGTTTCAGCAGTTTGGTCGGTTTGGTTCTTGCCCTGCTGTTTGTAAGTAGTTGGCTTTTAATAACTGATGACTGTTAATGTAGGTTGAGAGTGAACAAACTTGAAACGTTAAGAAATGGTGGTGATGCTCACAAAATATAGTTTAAATGACTGAAGTTCATGTGTGTGTAACTGAGTTCTAAACTGAATGTTAAATAATGATTATTTGGTCTTATTTTGTCAGTATTATTATTATTAGTTCACACCACTAGTCAGAATCTTACATTGCTTTCCAGACAACCCCTCCCACATGTTTTAAAATAATTTACACTGAGGGATTCCGCTGACTCTCACACATGCACGTCTGTTTTTCTTCTCTCCGTTTGAAGTGCAGTCTTACCCGCAAACAGCCAGCAGACACTCCTCTATGGCGTCCCTCTGGGCCTTGGTGAGGCAGCAGCCTTTGGACAGGCGGTAGACCGTGTGGAGGAGGGAGTCGATCAGCGAGGCGAACGGCTCCGTCCCCGCAAACAGTGGAGCGCATTTAGTCAGGAGAGGCAACACGGCCGTGCACAGATACCTGTTGAGGGCGAGTGCCATGTCTGTGGCACTGAGAGCGACCTGACACAAATACAGAGACAGAGGACAAGAGAAAAGATGATTATACTATAATGAAAACATAGTTATAAATATTATATTCCATTTCTGCTAATAGATCCCCCGAAATCCTACACACTGGCCCTATTGAAGGGCAACAAAGAAACAGCAGTTGCTCACTTACAGTGTCCAGAGAGGCAGCAGCTCTCAGGTCTGGTAAGAAGCCGACTTCCAGCAGGTGTAGCAGGAAATTTTGGTCTTCTATACCGTAGACCCTGTCCAGGAACAGGACCATGGCTGCTTTATGGTCCGGACAGAAACCAGCTGACATGTCTGGCTCCACCACCAACCCATCTATGCATCCAGAGGCAAACACATAACACACACAAAAACAAAATGTAACCATTAACCACGTCGCTGCTTTTAATTTCTGTTTACACATTTTCATCATTGGTCCCATACTGGGCCTGTTTCACATCAGGATTACTGTGTTATGCATGTCAGATAGGGTGGGTGCTAGAGGGGTTTGCTTACCTTTAGCCAGGCTGGGCATGAAGAATGGAATGCTGATGACTCCCACCAGGTCTTCAATGGGAATCAGAGACCTCAGGATGGCTCGGATACGGATCGCTTCACCTTTACCGGCATGGATTAACTGATATCAAATGGTTTAGGTTAGCGTGGGTAGCTACATGAGTCAGTCTGCAAGTGTGTGTATGTGTGTTGTGACTCACATGCATCTCTGGAGCACAGCGGCCCAGCAGGTCAATGAGAGCAGCATAGAAGGTCATGATGGCATTCCCCATGTGGATGGTATCATCTTCCTCTTCCTCCAGCATGTCACTGCTACACACACACACACACACACACAATAACATGTCACTGATGCTACTAAATAGTTCAGAACACTCAGTTTTGGACGTGTCAGGGACAGCATGTCAGATTCCACTCATTACATGCATAGTGTTTTTTCAAAATAAACTTCCATATTCACAGGAAACGTACAGTTTCCGCTCGTTACATTCATACAGTCTATTTTCAAAATAAATTTCCAATGTAAGTTTATTTAGTTAATTTGGTTTATTTATACAACAAAACTACTTGGTTAGGTTTAGGAAAAGATCGTAGTTGGGGTTAAAATAAGTACGTTTGTTTCGTAAAATAACTATACTCGTTATGTAACTGGCATCCAGAAGTTAGGTAACAAAAGCACGGTAAAACAAGTCAACGTTGACTTGGTTTCACACGGGACACAAACAGCGATCTCCTGGGTGAAAGTACTGTGTCTGACTCTTTATGCTACGTCAGTTGCTCTGACTGTCTAATATTGACGCAGATGGGCTAACATTGGAGTTAGCTGAAAGCCCGGTGCCTCCCATACAGACGCTAAAGGGTGCCTTGGTACCTTGGTCGAGGGGCACTCATTTTTTGATTTGACGAGTTAGGAGGGAGAACAGGTTGGAATTTGTCACTCAAGCAACACATGACGTACAGTCTGTGTACAACTGATTTCTCTCCAATCAGTGAATTTAAATACACAGACCTGGGATGGATAATATAAGTGTTTGGTTTGGAACAGACAGCATATGCGCCTTTTACAATAGCATTTCTACTGAATTGTAAATTACTTCTTAATATAGATTAATAACAAGACAGTGTAACTGTAAATACAGTTTTTCTAAAATCCCATTATCTAATACTATGAGAGCAAATGAATGAGAAGTGACGGTGTTGTCTTACAGTGTCTTGCTGCTCTCAGACGTAGGAGAGGGACCGTCTCTGGACAGATCCTGAGAGATCTTAATGGCTTCCTCAATCGCCGCCAACAACCCATCACCTCCTTCACCCCGGAGGGCCGGGCCAAAACACTCTGGTCGGCGAATCAGAAGCCTCACCACAACATTGGCGTTCTCCTCCACACTTTCACCTGGCCACAGAACAGTAGAGGTGTTCATGACAAACACAGTACATACACATACATACACTGACAAAGAGGGAAAGAACAGATTTGATTTGCCAATATAGTCGACTGTGAGAAAAGGGACTGTTCAAATTTTCACCGTTACAGAAGACGGCAAAGCGCAGGAAGTCGAGGTAGCGTTCACCCTCCACAGGGTTCCAGCCGATGTCGGGGTATCCGTTACGCACCAGCATCACACAGCTCTGCAGCCCACAGCCGGCCAGGTACTGAACCACCTGCACAGGCAGACAAGTGACAAGTTGGGTAGCACTTTCTATGACGCCCATGTCTATAATACATTACAAACATACTTATAACACGTTCTAATCTGCTTATAGCACTGTGTAATTATAATTATAAGCACTCATACATATTCATAAAGCTTTATAACAATACTCATAACACATAAAGCATTTTATAATGACTTAATACTCCATAATTGCAGGTCACTCACTGACATTTTTTGCAAGGATCATAGTGTATTATTATTCTCATGGTTTGTAAAACATTATAATATTTTTTAATGCATTATAAACACTGTAATAATGCATTATAATGTGATTATAAGTTACATTTTGTAATAACTTATATGCACTGTGGTTATATGTTATATTTTGCATGTCAAAATGCAAATATTTTTACATATTTCTTATATTCTTTTTTAATTTTCTGAATTACTTATATTTCTTTACAGATATTGTATTTATATTGTAGCATTATGTTCATAATTTACATGTTACATACTCCTTTATTTCTATTTTCTTACATTTCTTTATGTTTATTCGATGAAGCAACCCCTGAATTGCTGACATATTTTGACAACATGTTGACGTTCATGTTTTGTGAAGCTCACCTTCTCCAGGTCTGGCTCTCTTAGAGCCAGGGCCAATTCATTATTATCCATGACTGATGCTGCAGCCACATCCAGAGGAGTAGATCCTCGCATGGACGGAGACGCTGAGGAGAGGAGAGGAAGGGAGGGGAGCAGAGGAAAGGGAAAGGGAGAGGGAGAGGGGAGAGGACGGGAAGATATAATGAATATAAATACACCAATAAAACAACAGAGGTGTATCTGTTCCTGGATACAGCATTATTAGATACACAGCACTATTCCGAGAGCCAATGTTGTCTGTGAGTAATAAGGGATGAAGCTGTAAAAACAAATTAGGTTTCACAAAGTACCCAAAACCTCAGCACACAGCTTCTCCTTGTACACACATGAGCATGCTGGGAGAAAACAGCTCACAGCTTGTAAGCTGGTGGAAGCAGCAGGGAAGGAGTGAGCAGAGGATCTTCATTGTCAAACACTTCTTTCTTATTTCTTGTGCGTGTGTCGCATACTGTCGGCATTCATCTTCTTGTATCCAGTACCTGTAGCGGCTTCATGCCTCAGGATGGAAACACATCTGCTTTGGTCAAAGTGTCGTGATTTTCCTGCCAAATTGACTGCACGACTGACAACGTGTTCAGAATTACAAGAGCCCACTGTATCCGACTGGTCTTTACTCTTTTATTATGTTTCTTTACATTTTATATAGGAGACCACAAAGCTTTTCACTGTCGCCTCAAAGCAAGAGGGTCACAGGTTCAAACACGGCTTGTGGCCCTTCTGTGTGGAGTTTGCATGATCTCCCCGTGTTAGCGTGGGTTTTCTCCGGGTTCTCCGGTCTCCTCCCACAGTCCAAAGACATGCAGGTTAGGTTAATGGTTGACTCAAAATGTCCCGTAGGTGTGAATGTGAGTGTGAATGGTTGTCTGTGTCTATTTGTCAGCCCTGTGATAGTCTGGCGACCTGTCCAGGGTGTACCCCGCCTTCACCCAATGTCAGCTGGGATCGGCTGGGATCTGTTCAAAATGTATAAAGTGAGATTTGTTATCAACATGGGAGTAAAGCTGTCTCATTTAACAGTTGTGTCTTGTGTAGTTAACATGTTTAGATATTTGAAACTGTTTCTTGACCAACAGCACCAAAGTGCACACAAAATCTCAAAAGTCCTCGTTGTGGGTGGCTGGTTAGCTCAGTCGGTAGAGCGAGCGCCCATGTAAATGCCAAGGCTCAGTCCTAGCAGCGGTGGACCCGAGTTCGAATCCGGCCTGTGGTCCTTTCCGCATGTCATTTCTCTCTCTCTCCCCCTTTCCAACACTCTATCCACTGTCCTATCAATAAAATGCTTAAAAATCACCCCAAAAAATAACTTAAAAAAAAAAAAAAAAAAGTCCTCGTTGCTATCTGTCATGATTAGGGCTGTCAATCAATTAAAATATTTAATCGCGCTTAATCGAAAATTTATGACACATTTTTTATCTGTTCAAAATGTACGTTAAAGTGGATGAAGTCTGCTCAGTTGTCATGGAGATGGCTCTGTTTTGTAACTTTGTATGGAACTTTGGTACTTGGGCTCCATACTCCTGCTGCATGACAACAACTGAGCAAACTCCATCTGCTGATGAAGACCACGGCTGGGTCCGAAATCCCTCTCTGTTCACTTGATTTACTGTCTGCTGTTTTATTTCCAAATTCTGATTTACCACCATATAGTGCCCTCCAAAAATTCCACAATGTAATGAAAAAAGTATTTTCCCTGACATGTACTCTTCACTGCATATATTATAGATATGAATCACACATAGACACATACTCACCGAGGCCAACGCTGCTGTTCTCCAGCAGGTAGCTGAGATGGTCGAACATGGCTTTCTGGTTCTGACGGCTGATTCGACAGAAGTAGCAGAGGAAACGACAACAGTTGGCCACCATCTTAGGAAAGGTGATCTCCTGCAAAAACACACACACACACTTCATGTCAGACAAAATCCATGCAGCAAGATAATCTTCTCATTAGAAATGTTGTATAGTCCATAAAGTTTTATTATCACTTTATGCATTTATTTTAATATTTATTCAAATGTACAAGTATCAAAAAATGACCCTGATGAAGGCCACAAGCCGGAACACGTTGGTCTCACGATACAGTTGTTCATTATACTACAAGCATTGCTGGAGTTGGCTGTGACACTCGTTTATTAACAGTATGCAAATAGATGAAATCTCTTCCCATCCAGACATCTCTGTTTAGACAAGGCTGTTTCTAAATGACAATAACAAGAAATAAACCACATCTACATGCACACAAAACTTGATGTTGCAATTCAGTAAAGCTGTTCCTGACCCTGGTTTCTGTCGACATCCTGGTCCTGCTTCAGTACTTACAGGGTAACTTCAACCTGAACCCTATTTTTCCATGTTTCTGTATGACTAATGGGGACACAAATTTCTGAAATTGGTCCAGTATTGAGGAATGCAATGCAACGCTGCAGACGACATCCGCTAAACGGGCTGCAATGTAATCGTTCGGGGCATCTCTTCACCGTCAACGTAACGTTACGTCCACTAAAAGTGTTTGTTTTTGCCTCCGACAGGCTCTGATTGTTATTTTAAGTGTCTGACAACATTATGGAAAGAGATCCTACAGAGAAATAAAACCTATTTCTTACATTTCGCTTTGTTATTGTGTCATGTGACTTGTTGCAGGAAGACAACGGTGGAAACGTGAAGAGTGGAGTGAGGAATGACAGTGTTGTCAGAGTTCGTTGTGTTGTAGTACAGAAAGCGTAGCTTAGTGTTATCTAAGAGATGTTCAATGTTATAGCTGAATATTTCAATGATTTTTACAATGCGGATGAAACGTGAGATTTCAGAATGAGACTTCTCGGAGCGAACAGACAGACATTTGGCACTTTTAGTGACGGTGAGTTGCCCCGAGCGATTACTGTACATTGCAGCTTGTTTAGCAGCTGCTGTCTACAGCTCTCCCTCAATACTGGACACATTTCAAAAAGTGTTGTCCCCATTAGTCACTTAGACACAAAAACATGGGAGAATAAGGTCCAGGTTGAGAAATAGAGAAGTTACTCTTTTAAGCCTATTGTGTAGCTCTGCAGCTATACATTCTCCATACCTTGGAGTCTCCTCCACTGAGTACGTTGACCATGACCTCCATGACAGTCTCATGCATCCCCAGAGCTCTCATCAGGTTAGGATGTTGGTAGAACACCTTGTTGTTCATGATATCACTGCGGAGGAAGAGGGGTGAGTTAGAAGCTTAGTGGTTAGAGCCCTAATGATGAAAGCATCATTAGGGCTCTAACCAGGTTTATAGTTTAAGCATTGACTGAACATGTTATTCACTGTATAACAGTTGCCCAGTGCCCTAACAAATGGAAATTCACTGGAAAATGACTTTTAACAAGACAACAGAGGACCAAAGGATATCAGAATAAGATGAGTGTGTTCTCACCCCAGCCCTCTGATCATCAGTTTCTCCTCCTCTCTTCCCATACGGACACTCAGCAGAGATCTGATCTGACCCAGAGCGGCCAACAGGTTGATGGTGTCCTCGATCGATACAGAGTTTATAGTGTAGGTCTTAGGAAGGGCCCGCACCTGGACACGTGAGGACAGATTCATATCTTTGAAAACTTGCGGCCGAGGTCCACACACTTCCTTCACTGTCAGAGACTTTATATTGCTGTGAGAAGCTGTACAAACTGCAGACTGAGCGGGACAGTCTGTTACTAGTTATCATATGTTAAGAGAGACAATGTAATAGAGGGAATTATTCTCCTTTAATCATTTATACTGTTCCTTTAAAGTCTCATGTTAGTGTTACACTGTTGTTGAGGGCATTTCTTTAATGATGTCCTCGCATCTTTATTTTGTATATGTTATTACACATACTGTACATCAGCAGACGTTGAAGCATCTTTATTTATTTAACAACTGTTACACTTGTGTGTAATTGAATGAAACTGTGTTTCCACAACAAACAGTTGATTATTATATTCTAATGTAACGCTGTAAACAGGGTCTCAAGTGTCACGGCGTCTCTATTAAAAGGAACACACACAGGCACAGACCTACCTGTCCTCCAATGCCGTCATACTGGCGGTGGAGCAGGACAAACATGGCTCTGACCAGCTCTGGATCCTCAATAACTGACTCCTGAGCCCAGCGGACCATCGTATCTGAAATCAACTGCTGTAACGTACCTGCAGACACAGAGGGAGAGAGAGAGACACAGAGAGAGAGGGAGGGGGAGAGAGAGAGTTATGACGAACAATTGACTTATTATTTTTAGGGCTGTCAATCGATTAAAATATTTAATCGCGATTAATCGCAAATTAATTATACGTTTTTTATCCATTCAATATGTACCATAGGGACCCTTTTGAAAATAGCAATGCCAGTTTTTCCTCTCCAAAATTTAGTGTAAGTTTGGAGGGTTATTTAGCCTCCTTTGCGACAAGCTAGTATGACAAGGTCGGTGCCAATGGATTTTTTAGGCTTTATAGTTTTATACGATATCAGTATCTTCACTCTAGATTTAAAACTGAGCCTACTACAACTTCAAAATCACAAATTTGCGTTAACACGTTATTATCGCGTTAACTTTGACAGCCCTAACTATTTTACAAAAAGGACGTGGACATTGTATTGATAAATTACAGAACCCTCGTTCATGTGAAAGTCCTGTAGGTAATGCTAGAACAAAGGGCATGGGGTCGTTCAAATTAAAAGAATTCTTCCATCAGGGACCTGAATGTGCTCTACGCATTTCATAGAAATATGAAGATTCAATTATGAGACATTTTCTGTGTGATGAAAGTATTTTTCCAGAACCTAAATAATAAATATTTAGGGTGACGAATTGTCAAATGTCCACATGTACCCCACTGCTGTCTGTCTGTGTATCAGCTGGTGCGGAAGACTTACTGGGCTTCTTTTCTTTCTTCTCCTTCGGCAGGTTTCCCATCTTGTTCTTCAGGTAAGCCACTTTCTCCACCAATGACATGAGTCGACCTCGGATGGTGAAGTCACTGTCGCCATCAATCCCTTGCTCCTCCTCCAACTCTATACCTGACGGGATGGAGAAATCACTACACAGTACATACTGGATGTTTGCAGCCAATGAATATACAGATATTACTGATCCATGTTCTTATTATTATTGTCACATCACTATTGATCTGTGAACTGTAAACTGGATATTCTAGTTCATTTGAATGTTTGGTTGGTTGTGTAGGTGAAGCTGACCACAGTGCCTCATCAGATCCTCGTGGAAGTCGAGCAGCTGTTCTCGGATGTATTCGGGACACGGACACTCCTGCTTCTCATCCTTAAAGTTCAGCAGCGTGTTGATCTGAGCAGAGACACATTCATTAAATACTTCCACAACAATCACTGGGATGACATCACCGAAATCCGACATACATTTGTTCATAGGTTTGGATGTTGGGAGCGTGTTCCCACAAGTGTATTGGAAAGATGCTATGTGACTCCGGGGTCTGCAATGCATTCAAGTAATCAGGGTTTCCAGCAACGGTAACGGTGTGCAGCATTGAGAGGCTTCAGCTGACTAGGAGTATTTAGGTGATACACAATATGTTCCTGATCTCAATTCCTTTATTCAAAGTGACTCAGCTCTCATTTTGCTCCTGATATTGATGATGTATTTGTGACTTTGCCCTGACTGCGATAACGCTGCTACCCTCAACTCGGACTGAAACCAAAATGAAAAATGTTATACAGTTAAGCAGATTAGCTCATGTCTGTGTTCTTTCCTTCAACATCGTGGATGTAACCTTCAATCCAGTTGCTGTATCCCTGTGTTTGGATTCTTTTGGGGATCTTTACAGACATACCTGCCCACGTTGACATTGTTTCAACACTTAGTTGAGGTACACATGTCAAATATTTGTACCCCTTCAACCATAGCTACTGTATATAGCAGTCTGACTAGTTTCCGGGAGATTAATTCCCACCCTGAGCGTGACGTAAGAGCAAAACGGCCATGTGAATATGGTGAACTGTCTGCTGTTCTTCTCTTAATACACTTCCTGTTATTCTTCTTCACTGCACTATTCTTCTCCAGTCTGCTCTACTCTTGTATAACCTTTTTCCTTTGTACTGTTCTGTCCTCCAGCCCAGACCCCTCTCTTCTTCGGTGGTGTTCCTACCTGTTCCTGTGGAGGAGATCTAAACTCTTTGGTCTTCTTGGCAGTGAGGGCTGCAGACATGTTGAGCGCCAGCATCACCTCATTGTAGCGGAACCGCTGGTTGTCTTGGAGACAGGCCACAAAGTCGTCAGAGAAGGCCACCACCGCCTCGATACGGTGACGCACCTGGCAGTCACACAGGTACTGCAGCACGTGGCACATCTACACATACACACAGAGATCAGACACAGATGTTGGGTCAACTACATATTATGATGAAAAAGGTGTAACATGTTTGTAGAATACAGTGCGTATATATGTCATCAAGCTTTGGGGTCACTGTCATTGCAGATTTAAAAAGTACAGCTTTGAAATCGCTCAAACTTGAAGAGAAAATTGACATATTACTTGGCCTCAAAGCAGCGACTATCACAGGAAAAATGTGTACATTTTGCAAAGTTTTCATTATACAACTTCCAATTTGATAATTCTAAGAAGAAAAAAAGGAAATTTGTGTGCCCAACAGGCAAGAACAGCTGTCAGTGTGTCAGTATGATGACTTGACTATGACTTGCCCCAATCTGCATGTGATTATCATAAAGTGGGCATGTCTATAAAGGGGAGACTCGTGGGTACCCAGAGAACCCATTTTCATTCACATATCTGGAGGTCAGAGGTCAAGGGACCTCTTATTGCCTGTTGGGCTTGAGTTTGCCATGTTATGATTTGAGCATATTTTTTATGCTAAATGCAGTACCTGTGAGGGTTTCTGGACAATATTTGTCAATGTTTTGTGTTGTTAATTTCCAATAATAAATAATACATTTGCATAAAGCAGCATATTTGTCCACTCCCATGTTGATAAGGGTATTAAATACTTGACAAATCTCCCTTTAAGGTACATTTTGAACAGATAGAAATTGTGTGTTTTATTTGCGGTTAATCACGATTAACTATGGACAATCATGCAATTAATATTAAATATTTTAATCAATTGACAGCCCTCATTGCAATGTGATGAAAAACTCGCTGTTACATTGAAAATATTTTTTTTTAAAAGCACTATGGCTGTAAATATACCATTAATATGATATAGTAAACAAATGTAACTGCATTTTACAAAGTGAGAGGGTTTCACCTGGAGTTTTACAGGCTCCGGTAGCTTCATCTGTAACAGTCCTTCTTTAGGCATGTTCCTCCCTCCGTCCTCTCCATCCTTCACCACCTCCAGCTCCGTGTGTGCGTCCTCCTGCCCTTCCCCTCTTTCAGAGAACACAGACGGTTCAATCAGCCTGAGGATGTTCTTCAGATCTCCACTCTGAAACACTCCCATGATGAGCAGGGTGTAGAACAGCTTGATGAGGGGGACGAAGAGAAACTCAGTGCTGCCTCCTATTGGATCCCGTACGTGCATGCTTCCCTCCCGCACCGCCTCCGTTAGCATCTCGATGGTTTTCATTTTCAGTATATCTAAGGGGAACTCGGGGCTGTACTGGAAACAGTCTCCCGATCCGTTGTTGCCGTTGTTACGAGACGACGGTCCGGTCCCGCAGACAAAACTCGGGGACGAGAAGTGCATTCTGGGTCTCAGGGACGTGCTGAGGCCGATGCCCGGCAGGCCGTGTTTCTTCTTCTCATCTGGAAACAGGGTGATGCTCTTGGTTTCGTCCGTCATGGGAACAATGTACTCGTTGTTCATCATGAGGCGAGCCGTGGTGTAGCTGCTCAGGTGGATGTCGATGAGGAGGTCGTAGTAGCCCGCACGAAGCAAACCTGTGGGTGAGAGACACCCAGAAGAGTACTTTTACTTTAGATGCTTTATTTATATTTTTGCTAATAATGCTTCTGTACTTTCACTTAAAGACTTACTTTGATACGAAACTTTGAATCCGACTCAAGTTTTTTGAGGGGAATCAGTCAAATAGCTCCACTTGAGCCACTTTTTATGTGTTATGTGTGTGTATGACATAGATGTGGAATCAGCATTCCCACAACAATGGGAACCTTAACCTTTAAGCACCTTTTCATTTCATTCATTAAAACAGAGCTTGTAGTGTAGTATCTTTACATTGTAGTATTACCAATTCTACTAAAGGATCTGACTACTTCCAGCCCTTCCTACAGTTATGCCACACTGCATCATGCAATTATGATCAAGTGTCTCAAATCTAAATTGTCTTCTTACTATAGGAAGAAACTATCGAGAGCTTGTAGGGAATAGTGAATGAGGGAGAGAGGTTGGAAACAGTCGTGAGCTATTAGATGGCATCAACTTTAGCTTTAAGAGCAGGCTCTGACTATTACCTGACCTCTACTTATTTCTCAGGGACAGGCTGTAACCTTGCATGCAGTTATTCTTTCTACGTGCTGTGTGTGTTACCTGGCATGTACTTATTCTCTATAGCCTGCAGGAGCTGTGCCTCGTCGACGTGGGAGCAGAGGGCGTGTGCCACCCGGTTGTTTCCCAGAGCACAGATTGCCGAGTACAGTCTGAGGGTATGGTAGTGAAACTTTAATAAGTCCCTCTGCTCTGACAGCTCCAGGACATCCACCGACCTGGACAATACACAGAGAGATACTGCATGAGAAATGAGAGCACGGGAAAATGAAAAGGTGTGTGTGTGTGTGTGTGTGTGTGTGTGTGTGTGTGTGTTCTTGAGATTACTTATAAAACGGTGCTAAAACACTCGTGTGTACGGAGATCGTTAAACGTATTAGTGTGGATGTAGAGAAAGATAGAGGGGTGTGTGTGTGTGTGTGTGTGTGTGTGTGTGTGTGTTTGTGTGTGGGGGTACTTTACTTGTTCTCCTCAGGTATGTGCAGAGACATGAACTGCAGAGGTTCGTTACACTGGACCAGCCAGCCGTGTCTGTCATTCACTCTGGATGCTGACACCTGAAAAAAAACAGACGGCATACATTACATTTCATGTTGCTGTCCACCCGCTGTGCAGCACAGCATACTGCCCATACGCAGCACAGTATGGGGGAGTCATAAGACTAACCCAGCAGCTGATACAGCTGAAGCTCAGCATCATTTCAATACTCTCTTTATAGAGACAAGCATCAGTTGGGCTTTCACTGTAAATTAGAAAAATATCCACAAATCTATTTTCCTGTTCAAAAACAGTTGATTCACTAATATATATCCAGATTTATTATTTTTTTTACAATTTTGAAAATGATTTTTTATATTCACTAGAAGTATAAAACATTACATGTCCCTCATAAATTATAAAAGAAAATACCTCTAATTTGTGAGGGAAATGTCTTTATTCTTTGTTTTTTGGGTTGCTGGGAAAAATGTAATAAATAATGCCTGACAATGACATTATGATATATCTGACTTCAGGACATCTCTGACTACATACATGCTGAAAATCAAACATTTTCACTGGATTAATTTAGATATTTTCCAAAGTAAAAGTCCCTAGAAGTGTATGATTCAACTTTTTCCCATGGTCTAGTGTTAAAAATGGTTAACAAAAATCACAATAAATCATAACATCGAACCGCAATACTTAAAAATCGCAATACATATCGAATCGGTACCCAAGTATCGTGAAAGCATCGAATCGGGAGATGTTTCGTCCCAGCCTTACAAATTGTTAATACATTCTTTACATTTCTTTTCAGAACTGTCAGCCTTTACATCCCTTTGTTCTATACATTGCACAATTAGTGATTTGCACATTGTGCCAAAAAGCAGTGTCTACATTTCTCTCTTTTATATCAGCCAAAACAAAACCACAAAAAAGCAAGAAACCGCAGACCTGCTGTACTATAAATAGGTAGGAGTTGTTACTGTACCTTGAGGAAGTGGTTGGGAACACGACTCCATAATACAGGGGTGAGAAACTGGACATGAAGCCGTGGAGGACACTGAGGAACTGGGTTCTTCCTCTCACTCTTAAACAGACCAGCTGACAGAGGCATCACATTCTGACAGGAGACAGACATGTTGACAATGAAACATCACATAAGACAACGCTGGACAGAACAAAGAGGATGCTGTGGACATATACACACTCAAGTTGGTTTTCATATTAGTGCTCATTAATCTGGTTATGTATAAGACATCATTTCATCCCAAACTGACACGACATTAGAGACTTTAGGGTGTGGTCATAAGTAAAAGGATTGTTTAAGAAATGTTCTGTTTCAAATATAAATGATTAATATATGAATTAATAAATGTCATCAAATGTAGCAAAAATAAGACTAAAAATAAATGTAGCCAATAATCAATTGATAAAATGACACCCCAGGACACATGTTGAGTGACAGCCCCCTCGTTTGCTTAATGAGGCAGAAATGCATAAAGAAATGAAATAAGAAATGTGTAAAGAAAAGAATATAGAACTAAATAAGTATGAGGAAATAAATAAGGGGTGAATGCAAAGGGAAAATTGTGCAAAAATAAATATACAAAATAAAGTATAAATAAATAAATAAATATATACATTTAAAAATAAATAAAAAAAATAAGTAAATAAAAATAAATGCAAAAAGTAAATAAATAAATACATTTCAAATGTTATAAAAATAAATAAAAAAAATAAATAAAAGGGAAAATTAAACAGAAGAGTAAATATATAAGGGAATTAATACAAAGATAAATAAATAAAGAAGCAAAGTGTGTGTTTGTGTGTGTGGGGGGTCCTTCTCACCTTAATACGCCCCAGTTCGAACTGGAAGACATTGGGGCTGGTGGCCTTGGCAAAGACTGCTGGGAACAGCTTAGTACTGGGCTCCACCTGTAGGGATGAGAGAGTGCTTAGCTAGTCATTTAAGTCCAACTGAAACCACAATTAGTCATTCCTTATTTGCAGTCCAAAATCAGTTTAAAATATTGTTTTAATCTAATGTAATTGTTTTTGGTTATTGTAAGGAATAAAAACTGCAGCCCAACAGGCAACAACAGCTGTCAGTGTGTCAGTGTGCTGACTTGACTATGACTTGCCCCAAACTGCATGTGATCATCATAAAGTGGGCATGTCTGTAATGGGGAAACTCGTGGGTACCCATAGAACCCATTTTCATTCACATATGGATTCCTTATGTTTTCTAGTTTCATATGATGCCAGTATCTTCACTCTAGCTTTAAAAGTGAGCCCGGTAGAACCTAAAAATTGCAAGTTAAAGAAATGAGTGGCATTAAAACAAATTTGCATTAACGCGTTATTATCGTGTTAACTTTGACAGCCCTACTAGAAAGCTAATGTGGGTTGTTGTTCAAAGTCTGTGGCTCTTTGTGTTATGTCTCAGCCTGCAGCCAGACTGTTAATTAGTGTCACTGTCAGCCGATAACAGATCGGTGATGTTGGTGCTTTATACATGTTAAAATGAAATGATTTGATTGGCTACATGAACAGAAGTTCTGTGTATACGTATACAGAGAGCCAGCGGCATTCCGACTGGATAATGCAAATATAGGGAGTTACATCATGAAACCAAAGAAACAAAGATTTAGTTTTTAGTTTACAGAGCATACAATATGTACTGTATGCTGGAGCATAACAAACATGTAGTTTGGTTTCAGTTGGACTAACAAATATTGTCGAAAAGGAGAATGTGGATTAAATATAGCTGGTGCCAGACTGTTGTAGTGAGAGGGATGTTAGAAGAAGGCAAACAGAATACATGAGGATAAAGAGAAGAAACAAGGCAGGAAGGAAGGAGGCACATTATGATGTGTAAAGCAATATGACAGGAATTACAAAGAGAATCAGGAAGAAAGAAGAAGAAGGAAGCAAGAGGTGAATATCAAATATTCACCTGGTAGTATGTGCTGAGTTCTTTGCCATTGGCTGTGAATGTCAGCAATCCGTTTGTTGTGTCGACCAGACAGCCGATCTCTAAGCCGTTGTTGTTCCTCCCCTGACCGGGACTGCTGCTCTCTCCGGCCCACACCATGTAACAGTTACTGCGCTTTATACTGAAGCAACAGAATTACAGCCGACATTATTATAAATATTTGTAATTATTATACAAATTCAATAATTTCCACTAAGACATGGGTTAGCTGCAACTTGACTAACCTCTCATGAACTTTGCCCTTCTCGTCTCCCAGGGTAACAGTGACAGTTCGGACGTTGTGCAGCTCAAAGCCCGGGTCGTACTGGTGGAAGTCAGAGGTCACCCAGCCCACCCAAACGCTGCTGGGCTCCTGACCAGGGAAGATCCGCACAGAGTAGTAGTGCTGCACAGAAAGAGAGGAGCGATTAAGTCAAGTTTAACTGCATTGCCCCTTGAGCACAGTCACTTTCCTCAAGGGCTTCACAACACCCATATTATAAGACATTAAATTGATGCATTGAAAGAGCACCTCTTTAATAACATCATTTTCTAAAAGCCAGAGCAAATAAATTCTAATTTAATATTATGTAACAAATGTAATGAGTGAACTGTAACACTGTATGTAATATATTTATAATTTATTCATTTCAAAACCATCTTGTGCATCTTTATCCATACTTAATTAAGGTAATGATTTATCCCCTTCTGACAGGTATTTCCCGTAATTCCCAGATCTGGCCTGTTCTGGTCTAATAATAGAAACAAGATATCTCAGGATCAAAGTCTAATGTCACGATGGCTGTTCCTGCACTTTCTAGATGTCAGGTCACAAAGGCAGTGTCAGAATGGTTTGACATTACCCCTTCTATGCCAGCAAATTGTACTGCAGTTATATATGTATCTTAATGATTAAAATAGGCCTGCAGCATTTTTCCACCACACTTGCTCTCCTGGAGAGGGGAGTTACTCGTCATCCGTAACATGTAAAGTAGAGGTGGGCGATATATCGAATATACTCGATGTATTACGGCTCGTTCTACGTGGGATGTTGTAAATGACTATATTGCGAACATCGAGTACAAATATCAATTGTAATTTTTTTAAGCCGCTGGCATCTCGCTTTGGCGTTTCGCTTTTCCCGCGGCTCTCTCCCTCCCACAGACACACTCGAGTATGCGTGGCGTATGAGCATGGATGTGCGTATGGGGCGTGTGTGCTTGTATCTTGAGGAGAAGCAAGGAAAGAGCCTGGAGAGAGTGAAAGAGGTGAAGCGCCAAAGCGAGTTTATATGTGTTAAGGTTGGAAACGTTGATGGAAGATGCCAGCCTCCACTTCGAAAAAAGACCTGTCAAACCTTCCCCCACGTTGTTTTGCGGTACGTGTATATACTAGACATTACGGTATTGGTACATGTCCACGGGGACGTTTTTTATCGCAAGGGATCGCCTTGCTTCCCAGCATTGGATGCTTGATGGGCTCCGGCTAGACACGAGGCACCTGATTGGATGAACGCTTTCCCCCGTGGGCTGCTGCTCCCAGCTTTCAAACCGGAACCGACATGGCGGCTCGTTTGGAAACTTTCTTCTCTTATATCACGAAAATAGTTCACTGTATGTTTCTGAAAACATTTTATGCGAGAAATAAGTCATGCAGTTGCTGAATCTGTCTTCATCTTAAATCCTCGGGCGTTCTATGATACCAGTATCTTCACTCTAGCTTTAGAACTGTGCGAGTTATTATCGCATTAACTTTGACAGCCCTATTTATAAGCCTTATCGCCCAGCCCTAGTAACATGTATATTGCATGTGAGTGTTTTTGTGAATTGTATTTTGTGTATTGTCTTACAGTAGAGGCTTGCATGAGGAATTCATATTCATCTCTGTCATCAGCCATCACCTCCTCTGACAGACGAGCAGATGATGGACAGCTGTTGTCTGGCTTGTTTCTCTTCAACATGAACCTGGTAGATCAGACGGTTAGTTTAGGTTCGTAAAGTTTAAAAATAGTGACTGCAAAAGTTGGATGTAGATATCAGATTTCATTTTTAAAACTGTTGATTTACCGCTGCTTGAGTTTGGAGGGCTTCTCCTGGTTATAATCTTTGTGGTTGTTGAATTCGTCTCTGTCCGGTCCATTGGGACCGTTGTGACCATGAGAAGACTTCATCAGGACCTCAAAGTCTGACACAGTTTCAAAGTCCTCCAGCTCCTGCAGAAACAGACAGTGAACACAGCACACATATTCTCAATCATATACCCAACCCTATTGTTTAATCCGGCAGGTAAATGTGAGCAGTGAGTGGTGACGTGATGAGCTTTCCTTTAATAGTTCAACAACTATTGAACAATGAGATGTACAGTAAGCAGTTCACTAGAGAAATTCAAGATAATGTGCAGCAGCAGAATCTACAATAAATTCTACTTGGGCAGTGGTGGAAACTGCTACACAACAGATGGATTGCATTTGAGTGTGTGTTGTACATGCCAGTGTGTTTGTGGTACTGTTACCCTCTTTGGTGAGAAGAGGCTGTCGCTGGTTGAGGATCTGGAGAAGGACTCTGAACACTCTATGGGCATGCTCAATCTGTAGAAGGTAATGTCAGTGTAACTGTTCTGGGAACCAAATGACCTCTGGGTGACCTTTAGGCAAGGACACGACTCCACTGTCCCATCTATCCTTGTCACCTGAAAAAGGAAGCAAAATTAAAAACTTTAGTTCTGTCTGTACTGTCAATTTTTCAACTCGGCTTGATTTTTCAGTAGTTTATTGAACAGTTTTGGGGGAAAAACATATAAGATAAAAACATGTTTAGAAATGTCTTAAATGTGATTACGCTTCAGTCCAGATCTCAGGCTAATGCCATTGAAAGTTCTAACAAAAACCTACAGCAGATTCTACCAGGTGCTAGCTATGTGGATCTGTATTGCAGGTGGCTCCCCTCACCTCCATGTGTTGGTGGTTGGGGGGGACGGGAACGAACTGAGGCAGCCTCTTGCTGAGCCACATGGTGACGTCCCGGTTCATGTTGACAGCAAACGGTTCGTAGCCTTCCTGCAGGCCGCAGATGGTGAAGTACTTCAGAGTGCTGACGTCTTTACCGAAGTTCATTCTGCCCGCCTGACACACACCCAGACTGGACACTGGGATAAAACCTGGGGATAGACAGAAGAAAGTAGGGGTGGGAAGAAAAAAAAACCGATTCACCTATTGAGATTTTTTTTTTTTTTTTTTTTTACAATTTTGAAATAAAATGTTTTAATGCCAGAATTGATATAATATCTTCATTTGAGTCTATGCGGAGGTAGAAGGAAGTTACCGCTTTTATTGTTGTAGTCTGAGTAACATGACGTCATATCCGTTCCGTATCCGTCAACCAAAACAAACCGCAGCGAGCCGAAACGAGAAAGTAGAAAACGGCGAAGGGTCTGCATGGATACGACCTGCACCCTCACATGTTAAATCCAAGGTGGTAAACACTACACATCCAGTAAAGTATGGAAACACTTTGGGTTTCACACATTAACAGGAAAAGCAGAGCTAGACGTTACGGCTAAAGCTGCATGCTACCTCTGTCACGGACGGGAAACGTTATCGTATCGCGGTAACGTGCGGTCAAGCCAGCCGTCACTCGCATCTCCTTTGTCAAATGGGCTGACACTACAACTGTAGAGCACCCATATACTGACATTTATGTTAAATGCATTCATTTCAAAATAAGGTGTTAACAAAGTTTATATACAAATACATATATGGAAATAAGATTGATTGGATTATATTCACCAGAAGTATAAAACATTTAATGTCCCTTATAAATTAAAAAGAAAATATCACTAACTTGTGAGGGAAATGTCTTTATTCTTTGATTTTTGGGGTTGTTGGAAAAAATGTAATACATAATTCCTGACAATGATTGATATATTTGACTTCAGGACATCTCTGACTACATACATGCTGAAAATCAAACATGTTTACTGGATTCATTTAGATATTTTCCAAAGTAAAATTCCCTAGAAGTGTAGGATTTTGCTTTTTCCCATGTTCTAGTGTCAGCACTGACCTTCACCAACTTCAAAGTCCTTGAAGGCCAGCTCCGATCCAGAGTCATCCAGCAGCACTTCTCCATTAAGTGTGAACATCATGGTGTGTTCATTCAGATCCACCATGCAGCCCACCACGTCGCCTGTCTGCCACGCACGCCCAAAGTGCTCATTACCCTGGTTCCATCGCTGGACCTAAGAAAAGAAAAACCCATCTACCCATTTATGCCTAATTTGGACATTTAAAAAAAAGAAATTGTTCCACTTTAGTGCCAAAAAACTGAACAAATGGAATGTGTAGAGCGAAGAAAAATGCAGCCACCTTGAATCCATCAAAGACAAAGGCCTGGTCATCAGATCCCAGCTCCTGGTCTGGAAGGCATCCTGGCCTAGCCCAGCCCACCCTCATCTCTCCTGCTGTTAATACCTGGAGGACAAGCAGGAACCGGGTAATATTCACTTCAGGAAAAAACAATAAAAGCTCAGTGTGATAACTTGACAATAGCTGTTGGAGTTTAGGAGACATTGGGGGGAAGATATCAAGTATTTTCAAGTCAAAAGACTCAAGTCCAAGTGAAGTCATGAGTCACTGATGTTGAGTTGCAAGTCTTTTCTGACTTTGTCAAGTTGAGTTTACAGTCATCAAATTTGTGACTCAAGTCTAACTCAAGTCCAAGACATGTGACTCGATTCCACATCTCTGCTACCCAGTACACTTTAGTTCAGAATAGGGCATCGTGAAGGGTCTTAGATAAGCTAAAAAACGTTGTTACATCCTAATAGTAAATATCCTCAGAGCAATACTATCATATCCTGTGTCATCTTCTTACCTCCAGCTCAAAGTACCACTTCCCTGCATTAACACAGTAGGTTTTCTCTGCTCTGAAAATGCGGAACCTCTCAGCAGATACGTTGCTGGGGTCAGATTGAGCTGCTGGAAGAGAAGAAGGGAAAACAATAACATGTTATTATCATATGTTGTAATTTTGCATAATCAAGGTAGTCAATTTTCCTCCAAAAAAAATATTATACTAAACATACAAATATTCCTAAAAATGCCAAGGGATACAATGAAGGGTAGGTACTGTACCATGGTCCTGGTCAGGAGCTTCCAGGTTGTAGCCATATCCCAGCAGAGTCCTGACGGCCTCTCTCAGACTGTCTTTGTTGGACTTCTTGGTTCTCTCATCCAGCAGAACGTAGGGGACCAGTCGAGGGTTTCTACGATTCTTCACATCCTGAGGAGCATACAAGAATAGACCAGAAGAATGGAAAGTAAATACTTTATAGTTTTCTTTGTGCATGGAGGCAACCATTTAGTCAGCCAACTGGGTGAATTGTGAAAAGTGAAAGTGTTCTATCTTCAGTGTTATCCACGAGCTACTCACACCAAGTGGTGATATTGCCTCTGAAGGAAAAATGAGCAAACCTACGTGTATATTCTGGGTTTCTTGTTTAAAGATGCAGCTGTCATTGTCATCTTACAACTGATGTGCCATTCTTCTATTGGTACTGGTCTTATATCTTCAATTGAGGGAAATTAAAGATACCTTGAACTGGAATTCTGACTAGTCAGAATTAAATGGTGGATATCTGAAACTGGAATTACGACTAGTCATGATTCAGTTGCGGATATCTGCAATGTGAATTACTGATATCTGCAACTGAATTGTAGATATCTGTGCCTAGTCAGAATAGAATTAGGGATATCTTGAATTAGAGTTTTCATTAGGCAAAATGACATTGCAGATATCTCTAATGAATATCCTCTCTAGCTATTAAATGCTAAAACGGCTTGCCATAAGTGCACCTCAATTTGACTAGTAACATTCAGGATTGCTCCGCACTGAGATGGCATAAGCTGTGGTTGGCCCAGTACAGTAGCTGTATGTAGGTGTGCCCTCTGTGAATTACCATCAGAGATTGGCACTCAAGCTGCCAACTTGTACTAAACTCACATTTATACTATTGGATTGTTTTAAAAAATCAAAATGAGGAGAGAGAGGAGGAGGCTGGTGGTGGGGAGGGAGAGACAACGAGGGGTTCCGGCTCAGATGCCACGGATGATGAAAGTGCAGGCAGGGTATGCAAATTAGGGCAACTATTCATCATCTTTCATAAAACCCTGCTGTTACCAAAAGAAGGGTGCAGCCAAATCAAGTGCTGGTGCGACTAACTGAGACAGTTGGTAGCAGTGGAAAAGTTAGTCTGGAGCGCTGCAATCACACAGGTCATCCAACTGGAAAACTCAATAAGTGACATTCAGAGATACCTGAAACACAATTGTTCTCAGTCTCAACACATAACCAAACCCACACACGGCGCTTGCGTTTAACAATATGCGTTATAGTGTCCTACCTGTTGGATGCCATAGGTCCAGCCCTGGCGGATGCGATCTCTTGCCCAGACGTTGTGCGCGTTCTCAGCCAGTTTGTCCACCATGGCTTCCTGGGTGGAGGTCAGTTTGATGTGACTCAGGTCCAGAGGAGCAGGTTTATAACCACCGGACAACTCATAGCTGCACAGATAAGAGTTGAATCACTGAATCGTTAGCTAGCCAGCTGCTCAACAACCTTCATGTACTGAAGTCTAAGCCCCCAGACACACCAGGAATGTCAGGAGCGCGTGACGGCTGTGTGGCGTGGCGGCTGCGTGGCGTGGCGTGGCGGCTGCGTTTCTGCTGCTGCAGCTGCTGCTGTCAGCCCTTTCTTTCTACATAGAGTTTGCCTTTCATAATGGCCATTTAATTTCATTATAAATATAATTTATATTTATTTTAGACAGAAAGGTTCGGAAACGTGTGGTAATTTGTAAATAATAGTAATAATCCACAATTAAAACTCTGTACTATATTCATTCATGGAGCTCTCCAAGTCACTTCGTGTTCTACAGCATTGTCCGGCACATACAGTATTTCAGAATAAAAGCCTCATGTTAACAAATGAAGGAATTCTGTCTACAGATTGAGAGCTTTTATTTCAAAATGAAAGCAAGAAGTGTTGATTTAAACCCTATACTTTATCAATTCATGGAGCTCTCCAAGTCACTGCAAGTTCCACAGCACTGACTGCTCATAATTCAGAATAAAAGCCTTGTGTTAACAAATGAAGGAATTCTGTTCATAGAAAAAACGCTTGAGGGCTTTTATTTTTAAATGAAAGCAAGAAGTGTTGATTTAAAAATAAGTCTTTACTTTTTTTCATCTCCATAACAGATAGACCACAGAACTGTAGTAATCTTGCTGGTATGATGTCAATATACAGTCAATAGATCACTTTCACTGTCTGTTGTTATTGTGAGACGCGCGCGACATGTGTAAAAAATAGGCGAGACCTCTATTCTCTAGAAGAGACGCAGCTGAGGGACGCGCGTCTCACGCGGGCAGTGTGGCTTTCCTAACCTGTTAACAGAGACGCTGAAATAAAAAGCAACAGGTAATGCAGCCGCCACGCGCTCCTGACGTTCCCTGTGTGTCCGGGCTATAAGAGCCTCTGGCGCTCTCTTCATCTAAATACCGGTTTTGTTTTGCCCTATTAATCATCTCATGAAATGTCCCATCAGTGTGTCATTGAGGTGACTTACGTTGATGACAGTTTCATGCTCTTGACTTTCTCTACAGCGTGTTCATCTGCTAGGCCAACATGGCAACCCAAGGCCAGGAGAGTTCTGTAACACACATACACACACACACATATGATCAAACACGTAATTTGATATTGACCCAAACACGTTACCATCACCAATACTCCCACATACAGCATGGAGACTTTCTTAGGTAGAATCTTATGTATGAAACACGTTGTGTGTCATCGGGGCTTAATAGTGTCACAGTTAAATATTTGGTCTAAATGTCATATGTGATGTTGCTCACTGCACTGATGCATTACTTGAGAGTCTCCAGAGACATCTGTAAGTTGTAGCTCCGCTCTTGCTCGGGAAGCTTGGAGAACTCCACCAGACAGGGATGTTGCCGCTTGTTATCATCTCGCACCTGAAACACACAGAAGACACATAGAAAACTAGAATTACTAACTCGCGCTTGTATGTCTACGCCAAAGCAGTTTCAGCTTACATCCATGTCTGTGCAAACATGTCATCACCTCATCATTATACATTTTTGAGTTATTGCCAAGAATGTGTTTTGTGAGGTCACAGTGACCTTGAACTTTAACCACCAAATTCTAATTCAGTTCGTCCTTGAGTTCTAGCAGACGTAGCAGTCGCCGCTGCGGAGGCATGAGAAGCAAACATTAGGACAGTAACAACATCAGGACAGTTTACATCAGGAACGATACGGCGCAAAGCACATTTCTCCACGCCGGTCAACAAGAGATTCTGCTCCTCTGCTGTTTGTTATAGAGCTCTCTCTCTGTCTGTCTCCTTGTGTGTGTCTTTGTATGTGTGTGTGTGTGTGTGTGTGTGTGTGTGAGTTGTATGTGTAGTGCGTCTGCTCCTCTCTCGCTCTCTGTTTAGACACAACTGACAAAATATGTGGAATAAGTACATCATTTAAAACCCATTGTCTCAAACAGCAGTGACACGAGGCTGTCTCTAATAAATTTTGAAAAGTGATTGGGGGGAGGGACTGGGAGGACAGCAGGGAGAGAGGGGAGGGAAGTCAAAGCGTTCATGGGCATATTTTATCATCTTATCAGAATCAGATCATTTATATCATATATAATATATCATTTATATTGTTTATAGTAGATCATCAGTGTGTTTGCTTGCCAGATTCGTTCGCGGCACGCAAAGAAAATAGACCAGATGCCGAAACTATCTCTGAGGATTGCAAGCCGCCCGCGGTGCTCCGTGTGCTGTGTTAACAGCTCAATTGATTTACAGTACATGGGCGCCGAAAGGACACAGGCAGCGCTTTTCTGAAAATCGCGGCGCTTCCATTCCTGATGTGAACCCGGTGTTAAGGGAGCCTGTTGCTTGGCACCCTTTGACCTCAGGACACGGAGAACCATTGGACACCTGGGCACATAAAGTTATAGAACTGGAGTGACATCCACGTTGGCTTCAGCCTTGAATGTTTTCTCAAAAGACCCAAATCTTTTAGGTTTTTAAAATAGCTTCAAATTAGTGTCATTTCCCCCTCAGTCTCTCTGACTGGACCGCCAAATCAGCGGAGCAAAAGTTCTATTACTGGGAAACTACTGACATCTGTAGGTCCGCCCTGACATTGTCATGGGGGGGTTGCTGCCTTGTGTGTGTTGTGTTTCATTCCGTCGTGTCACCTTAGTGAGCGAGCTAGCTTTTAGACTAGTCTTTTCCAGGGATGAATGAGTGGAACTGTGAGAAGTTAACAAGAAAAGTGGAGGAATGGAGAACAGAGTGACCAGGAGTAGATCAATTAAGCACTGTAAAATAATAATATATGCCCACGTTGTTTATCCTACTACGCTATTCCCTTGAGAAATCTACTATAAATGAGTAAATGTTCTTTTGTCTTCTTCTGAACTCTGCTCCAGCTTAAAATAGCTTTCAAGCATAAAATAGCTTTCAAGTTTAGTAATGCTGTTAATGCAAAATTCCTACCCCACCTATGTTATGTAACTTAATAATAGTAACATCAGACAATTTTTTGCCTCTATTTAAGTGGCTGGAGTGAAAATGAGTCATCCTCAACATCTGCGGTTTCAGAATGATGAAGACAGCTGGAGAACAGTTAGATACGAAATAGGATGGAGGCTCTAAAGGGATGATTTTTTTTCCTTGGCAATGATCACGTTTTTCCCAAATGGTGCACAGATTTTTGGGCATTCTATCATCTCAAAAAAGTGAGTGCACATAGCTGTCTTAGATGGGAAAAAAAATCTCCTCACAACGTTTGGCTCCAAGTCTGGGTCTGACGGTGATCAAGCATTCAATGACAAGACTTTAAGTCGGACTTATTTAAGTTCTATTTGATAACATGCTGTATGTAAAGTGTTTTCCTTAAAGCTCCCATATTATGCTCATTTTCAGATTCATACTAGTATTTTGTGTTTCTACTAGAACATGCTGCAATGTTAAAAAAAAAGTTTATTTTTCTCATACTGTCTACCTGAATGTGCCTGTATTCACGCTATGTCTGAAACGCTCCGGTTTAGCACATTTCAATTGAATTGCGACTGAATTATAACAGAATTGTGTTGCTAGGCAACAGCTTGGGTCCATGTCTACTTCCTGTCAGCTGATATCATTCACATACACTGCAACCGGAAAAAAACTGGGACACATTTAGAATGTTTACCTTTAAAACTGTGATACTGGTCTATATATATTGTACAGTTGTGACATCACAAATGGACAGAAATCCTGACGGCTCGTTTAAAGACACATTTTCTGAATTCGGGCTGTGTGTATTTATCCGTGGATTGAGCTTTTCAATATTTTCACAGTATTTATACTGCACTTAAACCTGCTTTATAATAAAAGAAAAAATCGCCCTTTTTACAATACAGGACCTTTAATATTCATTTATTCATTCACGAAGTTGGCATAAAAGTCTATAATATAAGGAGGGAGACAGCTGCTCTGATTATTTCTGTGGTTGTACTCTTTTTTTTTTATACTGCGAACATGGTGAACGGGAAAAAAGGATTTACATAGGCTGATCTGACATGAAATGAATCTCACTAATTAGCACATTCATTTATTCATAGTTTGAACTTATCTTAATTTCTTTGATCGTAGGAGATGACACTTATATGTGACATTAATAATGGCTCTTAATCAGTGGAACAAGACCTCTCTCTGCATGTTTACCCTTGCGCAGCCTTTACATTAAACTGACAGTTCAGTTCAGGCTTGTGTCGTGTTGAAAGTGACCTGCTAAGCTGTAAGGACTCTTATTACTTATTCAAACATGAGTCCAACATGTTAAATTGCCATGAGATTCATGTAAAGAGGAACATGTCTGAAAGGGGCTTACTGTATAGTCAGCGTTTCACATACAATATTGAGCTGTTTGTCTGATACTCACTGCCCCGAAGGTCCAGCCCAGTTCTATCTTGTTCATCACCCACAGTTCATGGATGTTTTCTGCGAGTTTCTCCCTGATCCTCTCCAAGTGAGGTGGCAGCACAATCTACACACACACACACACACACACACACAAAGTGTGAAGTTATTCATATATGAATATATGACAGACTTACACAACACATTTTCTTACATGATGCACATAAACATTTACAATACTCCCACTAACAAAAACAACTAAATACTGTACCACATCAAAATGTCTAATGTCTGTTTCATGTGTTTTTGGTTAATATCTGTATATTTTGTTACACCTTTGTCTGTCTAATTTGTCACCTGTATGTAATATGTCACACTGACAAAATAAAAACATTGGCATGAAAGAAAACATTCACTGGGAACAGTGGCATTATAACATATTTTGGAACATTTTGAAATAAGAAGCGCTGGAATTAAATAAAAAAAAATACCATAAATGAGCTCATGAAGTAGGATAAAATAAAATGTCATAATAAAGAAATATTTAAAAATGGATTGATATATTTCACTACTTCATCGTTATATTAAAGTATATATTGTGTCTGTATCTATTCATAAGCTGATTTATTTCATAATGTCTTATCTATCTAATATAGCACACTTCTCTAAGCTGGTGACAACCCTGGCAGAGGTCTGTACCTGGCTGGTGTCCACAGGTGTGGGCGTGAATGCTGCCTGGCTCATGGTGACGGTGGGTCCCAGCAGGTCTTTGGCTTCGGTCTGGTCCTGACTGGTCTCCAGCTTCAGCTTCTCCCTGGGCAACACCGCCTCAAAGCAAGGAGCGTAACCTGGAGGAGGGAGGAACTTAAACTCCCCGTGACGACCCCCGAGGAGGAAACGCACCCTGCAGTGGGACAGGAGGAGGAGAGATTATGGTTTAGAGGGTATGATTTCAACATGGAGAAAATACATTTATTTACTTTCCCAAACGTCAAAGGTAACAGTATGCACAACCACCAGACAATGACTGCATTTTCACTGACTTGACTCCTGCAGAGAAGCTGGCCACGGGGAAGAAGAGGCCGTCAGAGTTGAAGTTCTCGAACATGCCTTGGACCGGCTGGCCGTTGATCCTGAAGGAGATACTGGGCACACTGAGGTCCAGGCAGCAACTCACCACATCCTCTGCTCTCAGAAGATGCTGATTGGGTGAGCTAACAGTCCGCTCGATGCAGCCTGCACAGGGAAGACAGAGTTTAACTTTTAGTCTGCAACATGGGAGCATATGAATTTTGAATCTGCCATATGCAACAATCTGACTCCATATTCATCATCAAGGTCATTTCATCTGAGTTCTTCTAGTTTGTTTGTGTAAATCAATAACATGAAAGCATATGCAGTGAATTATTTTCATGGTATGTTGTCTTACTATTTGAAAATGTGTAGAGTAGCTTGTCCTAACTTATTGCTATGCAGAAAGATATACACATATTATTTAGCTGATTATTTATATAGTATAGTACCAGTCATACCTAGTTATATTACCATCACCAAAAAATGTTGGCATTAGTAGTTCTAATTATATATTATTAACTGCTTAGAGCTAGTGTTAGGAAGGTAAACAAGTCATAATTTCCTTTCTAATATCTATTCTATATTGCTTTGGAAACATCTCCTTCTAACAACTGGATTTATTAAAGTTTCTTGACCAAAAACTTCATTTTACAAGATTACATTTGAATGCATCATGATAACGTTATGATTTACCTTCTGTCAATAGTCATTTTACTGAACGCACCATAATGTAATTCAATGGAACCTCCGTTATGCTGTTGGCAGACGAGCCGGTCACTATGATTACCCTGAGCAGCATCATGGGAATGAATTCTAATTATAAATTATATAATATAATTGTCTGATTAAGTTAGTTGTTCCAAATGTTTTTAAAGTTGTTCCTCAACGGCTTATTTCGGAGCTTTATGTCTTCTTCACTCACACTGAAGAACTTCCACACCGACGAAATGTTGTATGTGTGTGATGTAACTGACTGTGCCGCTGTGTGCCGACGTAAAACCATCATTTGGCGGCTGCACATTTGTGTGTCGCCGGCAAAAAACTCGGATATATGAGCCTGCTGAAAACCATCCGACTTCGTTGCTGATCGACGGTGCATCTCAAGCTGTTAGTTTAGGAAATGCTTGACTTAGGTAGCTTGATTTCTATGAGCGGAGCACGTGTTTTAAACGTCGATATCATAGTCGATCATGTTCATTTAATTGATGCAAGCCAAAATCGTGATCGTGATTAATATTTGGTTAATTGTGCAGCCCTACCTGAACCTTAAAACCAAGTCTTAACCCTAAGGCCTTTGCAGAAGTGAGGACCAGCCAAAATGTCCTCACTTTCCAAAAACATCCACACTCTGTTGGTTAAAAACTTGTTTCGGTCCTCACTATGTAGTACAAGAACACACACACACACACACACACCTCACCTGACCAGAGGTGGAGTCCATCAAAGCCGTAGGAGTAGAGGTCATCACCCACCCCATTGCCACCCCACCCCTCTCCCCCGCTGGGGTAGGGTGCGTAGCCACTGGTGTTGGCCCAGCCCACCCTGAGGTGAGAGGCCTCCGCTGTGACGAACGGCAGCGCCTGATCCACGATCAGCTCGTAGTACCACTTCCTGTACTGAGCAGAGCCGTCACTGACTCCCAGGAAGATGTTGGGACGCATGCTGTTGGGAAGATGAAGCAGAAGAGAGGCTGTCAATGACCCAAAATCTGAAAATGACCTTCCAACAATGGGTTAGAATGACAACTTCTGTGTATTCAATGTAATTTTTTCCATTTTTCAAACACCATAAATGAAATGAAATGAAATGCGTGTGTGTATACCTGCTTACGTGGTTGATCAGGCGGGTCTGCAGTAACAGATCTCTTCCTGGCAGCAGGTTGTCACAGATCAGGTGCTGGTTGGAGCGCACTGCCACGCCGTGACACACACACAGTGAACACAACACATCTAGAACCTAGACGGTAGCACACATTGCAGATAATATGTCAGTGTTTTAAATATATTATATTATTGTTACAGTGTGAACATACATAATACTGACACAAAGACTGAACTGCAGGATTCTTTATAGATTTGATTGGACAGGATACAGGCATAGATGGACTGTGGGAACGGGCCTACCGGGCACAGGCTCAAAATGAGCTCAAAAAAACATAAAACAACTAAAAAGAGACTCAAAGAGACCACAAAAAGACCAAAACAACTACAAAGAGATGCAAAATAGCTGCAGTGAGACACAGAGAGACTTACACTTGACTATGAAAAGGGGCAAAACAACCACAGAGACACAAATTGACTACAAAGAGACTCACAACAACCACCAAGAGATACAAAATGACTACACAGAGACTCAAAACAACCACAAAGAGACTCAAAACAACCACAAAGACATACAAAATGAGTACAAAGAGACAAAATGACTACAAAGAGACTCAAAACAACCAAAAAGAGACACAAAATGACTACAAAGAGACTCAAAACAACCAAAAAGAGACACAAAATGACTACAAAGAGACTCAAAACAACCACAAAGAGAGACAAAATTACTGCAGAGACTCAAATGACTACAAAGAGACTCAAAATGACTATAAAGAGACACAAAATTACTAAAGAGAATCAAAACGACCACAAAGAGACTCAAAATTATTACAAAGAGACTCAAAATGGCTACAAAGAGACTCAAAACAACCACAAAGAGACACAAAATTACAAAAAAGAGACTCAAAATGACTACAAAGAGACACAAAATGATTACAGAGACATAAAACAACTACAAAGAGACAGAAACAACTAAAAAGAGATGCAAAACAGCTGTAAAGAGACACAAAGAGACACAAAGCAACTACAAAGAGACTCAAAACAACCAAAAAGAGACACAAAATCACTACAAAGAGACTCAAAACAACCAAAAAGAGACACAAAATGACTACAAAGAGACTCAAAACAACCACAAAGAGACACAATATGACTACAAAGAGACTCAAAACAACCAAAAAGAGACACAAAATGACTACAAAGAGACTCAAAACAACCACAAAGAGAGACAAAATTACTGCAGAGATTCAAATGACTACAAAATGAGACTCAAAATTACTATAAAGAGACACAAAATTACTAAAGAGAATCAAAACGACCACAAAGAGACTCAAAATTATTACAAAGAGACTCAAAACAACCACAAAGAGACACAAAATTACAAAAAAGAGACTCAAAATGACTACAAAGAGACACAAAATGATTACAGAGACATAAAACAACTACAAAGAGACAGAAACAACTAAAAAGAGATGCAAAACAGCTGTAAAGAGACACAAAGAGACACAAAGCAACTACAAAGAGACTCAAAATGACCTCAAAAAGACGCAAAACGACAAAAAAAAGGGGAAAACAACCACAGACAAAAAATAACTACAAAAAGACAAAAACAACTACCAAGAAAGACAAAACCACAAAGAGATACGTATCGACAACAAAGAGACACAAAACAACGATAAAAAGAGGCTAAACTATGAAGTCTGTGTGTCTTTCGTATGTAGGAGAGGTGATGGGGCCTTTTGCATGTCTGTGCCCAGGAGCCCTTTGTCTCATAATCCTCCCATGGCTACAGCTCTGTTTCTTTGCCTTGAGAAATGTCTTGTGGTTATCTCACCCTGCTCAGTTGAGTGCCTCCAGGAATTTATTACAATGTATTCCATTCGAGGGATTTCATACAAAGATAAGTTGAGACATATGCCTACATTTTTGAATCACTGCTACTGGCTGGCTTGTTTCATCCAGCACTGTGCCCTCAGCTGCCTCAGGTTCTGCACACACATTCCTGGAAGCCTTTTCACTCCACATACAATTATCCATGTGGATTATTTGCACATTTAGCTGATTTTAAAGGTGTATAATGGAAGCTTGTGCACGTGTGTGAAACTCTTATTTTATTTGAAGATACACTGCACGTGTCTATGTTTATCTATAAGAATAAAAGTAAGTGCCTCTACCTTGTAGTTGCGTCCATGCTTGTCCAGCAGAGATATAATGGATTTGATGTGTCCCTCTTTGATTATGTTCAGTGCCTCAGGACTCTCCACCAGCACACAGTGAAGCACCTCTAGTATACCTAGAAATACAAAATAGGAATAGTAAGAATGACTGCATATACACAGAAAGCATTCAAGAGCAGGGGTCGTATTCACAAATCATCCTAAGGCTAAAAGACAAAATGACTCCTGAGTCACTGAGACCTGCTCACAATCAGTCAGGTGTACGCTTCATTGTGTTGGCATTTGGAAAAATACAATGATATTTACGGAAGCCCTGAGTGGCAAGGTGATTTTTTTTTTTGCGGGCATTGTTGGCACAAAGTTGATCTTGTCCGTACGAGATTTATGTACAAATATCATGTCATTATTATTATTATTATTATAATAATGGCATTCTTCCCTGGTTATATTCCAAATCAACCAGGGGAAAGAGGTTGTGAAACATTAGGAGGAAAGGCCGACTGATTACAGCTGATGAATCTTTCTAATTACAGGGATTGTGTGTATTTTCAGAGCAAGTTTGCCTTTGCCAAATAAACGCAAAGACTCTCATTGATTTAGTTCAGGCTAAAAAAAAGTTTATCTCATACGTATAACATAATAACTCGTATATATGAGATAATAACTCGTACGTATGAGATAATAATTCGTAAGTATGAGATAATAACTTGTACGTATGACATAACTTGTACGTAGATATAACTTGTACCTGAGATGATGACTCGTACGTATGACATAATAATGCGTACGCGTAACATAAGAACTCGTACATGAGATAACTCGTACGTATGAGATAACTCATACGTATGAAATAAAAACTTGTATGTATGAGATAATAACTCATATGTATGAGATAATAACATGTACGCATGAGATAATAACTCGTACGCATGAGATAATAACTCGTAGGCATGAGATAATAACTCGTACGTATGAGATAATAACTCATAAATATGAGATAATAACTCGTACGTATGAGATAATAACTCATAAATATGAGATAATAACTCGGACGTATGATATAATAATTCTTACATATGTTATAATAACTCGTAAGTATGACATAACTCGTACGTGTGAGATAAACAATGCCGCGCAAAAAAAACAAAAACACTTTGCCGCTCAGGGCTTCCGTAGATAATGGACTTATAAAGCAGGCATTTGAAGGAGAACAAGTAGATAAGGATCCAATCAGCTAACCAAAAAAAAAAAAAGAAAGAAAGAAATCCAATAACAGCAGAGATGAAGATTTGCCAACTCTGCACTTCTGTGACTGGAAAATTACAGTTTACACTACTGATGAACATGGATTATCTCAACTTTTCTTCATCAGAATTATAAAAACTAATCAAGAAAGATTTGGTTTGGATTTCTTTTGAAAATATTCAAACTAATGACCAGAGTTCTTTCACCTGCTGCTGCGTCTTGAGAAAACAGAAATTGGACCGTCGGACTTCAACATGATCACTTTCTGATGATCAACTGCATATTGTGACTATCCCGTTAAAGACGAGCTGACCTACCAGAAGAGGCCTCCAGTCTCTCCAGTCTGCTAATCAGCCAGTCCAATGAACCGGAAAACTGAGCACAGTTCTTCCTGTTCCCTCTGATCAGTGCAGCTGGGAGGAGACAGAAGAGGAGAGACGTGACTTCAGAGGTGCTACTTTTATGTAATAATGGTAACCCACAATACTGTAGACACAGCTTTTCTTACTATTTCTACATACGTGTTGATCTCTGTCCTCTGATTGCAACATTTGTGTTTTTGTAACATAATATTTCCACCGAGGCAATTTTCATCTCTTTAAACAATATCAATTTAATTTAATTTGATTACTTTCCGTAATGCCCTTTGTACAATCTGCTTTACGATAATAGAATTTGTTGTAATCATATATAGTAACTAGTATGTGTGCGTGTGTATACCCAGTAGTTGGTAGAGGGAGTTGAGGATGGAGCTCCAGGCCTCTCCTGCCTCCCTTCCTACTGCCTCAGCAAAATGAGCTGCACTGCTGTAGACGTGAAGACGATCAATACACTCCAACACCAGGCTGATCATTCCCTACAGACACAGAGGTGTTGGTTTCACTAGTTTATTCAGCTGGATTCAGATCATTATATTGAAATGAGGTGGACGAGAGAGACAGATGGTGCATAGCAGTAGGCTTTAACTGTTAACACTGCGAAGGCCAAATTGTTGCAGTCTTGAAGAAGTCCAAATTAAACAGTGAGACATTTTTATTATTTTTTATTTTAACAATAAATGGAGCAAATTATATTGCTTACTAGAGGCAGTGCTGGAATGTAACTAAGTACATTTACTCAAGCACTGTGCTTAAGTACTATTTCACAGTACTTTACTTGAGTATTTCCATTTTCTGCTACTTTATATTTATACTCCACTACATCACAGAGGCAAATAGTTTACTTTTTACTCCATTACATTTATCTGACAGCTTAAGTTATTAGTTACTTTGTAGATTCACATTAATAATCAATATGAATACATAAAAATCAACTAATACATCACTATATATTATTATAGATTAAGCTACCCAGCAGTATATAAAGTAATGAAAATTAGCCACACCTTTACCAGCTGCAACATTAAACTGATGAACACATTAATGCATCAATAATTATAATCTAGTAATATAATGTGTTATTCTGAAATGGACCATTCTGCAAAATTAGTACTTTCGATGCTAATATTTTTGTACTTTTATTTAAGTAGGACTTTTACTTGCAACCGAGTATTTTACACTGTGGTATTACTTTTACTTAAGTAAAAGATCTGAGTACTTCTTCCGCTGCTGCTTAGAGGTAGCATGTACACATACATGGATCCAAGAGTTAAATCTAACCAATGACTGTAATGACACAGGTGAATAGCCATCTTATGTGACTTTACCCTTAAATGTCCATAAGGGACTTATGTTGGCACAATCCTTTAATTTGAGATTTTACTTTGAGTGTATTACAGTGAAATGTTCATTTGTAACATTATGAAACAGATTTTGAAATCCCCCCTTCATACTAATTCATGGCTATTTAGGTAAACAATAACACACACACACACGCCCCTACCTCTTCCTGAAAGAGGTTCTGCCGGTTCTTCAGAGCTCTCAGGCGGTTCTGCTTGTCTTCATGTTCCAGGTGATCTCCGGGTGGTTGGAAGTAGCCGATCAGATCCTGCAGACTCAGACTGACTGAATCTATTGGGAGTTCGAGAGTGGAGCTCTTCCCCTTTTTCCTTAGAGTGTCCAGACCCCTGGAGCATATAGAGTAGAGGACGTCAATCACTGTCTTTATAACGTGATACGTTCTCACTGTTACTCTTCTGATCTATGCTGCTGTAGTGCTGTTGTTTACTGCATGATATAAGCTGCAAGTATTGAGTGCCAAGAGAGTTCAACACATCTTAATGCACAGACAAAGACAAAGACATGTATGCTCTGTGTCCTCTTCACATAGGTGAATTGATTATTTTTCCCACCCCTACTGACTGGGCTTGCAAATGCAAAAATGCTTGTTCCTAACAAGAGCTGATACTGTGCTGAGACTTCAAGCAGGAACACAGCTGCTTGCAGCTTTACATAAATAAGGCACACAGTGAAAAATTCTTCCCTTGTATCAAGCTACTCTGCAGGATCCTGCCACATTTTCACTGAAGGAGCCAGTTCCAGTTCTCTCTTCATATTAAAGAGGACATTAAATCAGAATGCAGCATGCTTGCTGCCTCACATATACTGGGTACATTAAGTGCAGGATATTTGCTTTCAATTAGATGGCTATCAGTATCTTGCCTCGTGTTCACTCCAGAGGAGACATCTTTTCCCCTGAGCTGCAATTTTGCTACCATTCGAGGGAAACAAAAAGCAAAAAGCTTGTTTCTTCACAGGTACAGTCACATTATGTTGCAACATGATCACTGAGTTAACATAGCATGCAAGGGGATTTGCAGCATGCTTGTTGCTTGCATATAATTCATGTGCACACAGGACAGTGGTGTAAACTGACCAGTTGTGTTAGTGGGTTTCATCAAGGTGATTTCAAGAATCATCGTGTTCCTGTTGAATTTCTCACAGCTGCTTGGATTCATTGTGGAGAACGCTCATGTGCAAATAAGCCCTTTTCAGAAGTGCATCACTACTTGCTGCGATAAATCCCTGGCAATCTCAAACTGTCACATTCATTTTTCAGATTATTATGCTGCTGCTGGTGTTTAATCCAACCTGATACACACTGCAGCCCCCTCCTCTGCAAGTGTCTTATTACCTTCCTTTGCTATGGTATCTCTTGCCTTCTTATGTGGTGTGTATTACATATCTAAGTGTGTGTGTGTGTGTGTGTGTGTGTGTGTGTGTGTGTCTGTGGTAATCCACCTGATGAAGAGGTTGAACAAAAACACAGTACTGCGGATGACTCTGGCAGTGCGACTCTCCTCATGTTGTGACCGAGACAGCGTCAGCCCGTCGTCCATGTGACCCTCATGGTGCATGATGGCCTGAAATAAGAAGTAAGGTTTTGAAAAACACTAATCCAATTACGCCAGAGATCACAGGGGGTGCGCAAGGATTTGTCTGCTCTAAGGTTGTCAAAATTAGATTTGCTCATGTATAACTAAAATCATGATAATAACCCATTTACTGGATAATTTATACAAAAGTCTGGATATAAAACTATTTAAAAAAATATGTTTTTTGCTACTTAGAAGCAAAATCTAACTAAATATTCTGCTTCAGTCCATATTTGTTGGCGTTTAGCCTTTCAAAAACAACATTTGCTCCTCTGCTTGATGCACACAAAGGGAGACGAGGACCTGTATTAACAACAATCTAATCTAATCTATATAGCAGAAATCTAACAACACCATAAATTACATTTATTTAACCACAATAACAAATTGACCATTATAGTAAATTAATTAAGTCATAACAAAAAGATCATATTATGTATCTGTATTCGCTCGGCAAATCCATCAAGATGTCACTTTAGTTATGTAAATGACGAGCTACAGTATATTAAAGAAAGTTGATTTAATATAAAAAGACTAACTCATTTGGTACACTCAATCACTTTATTCAAACTGAGGATTTTGTTCGAGATCCGCCTTTGACCTGCCGTCTGAGCTCTGGCGGGAGGTTGAGAGTTAACTGCTCCGGCGGTCCCCATTGGGAAACAACACCACGCTGCTGGAGGCCCAGGCCAGGCCCACTAGAGGGAAGGGAGGCACGGGGGAACCAGAACCAGGACAAAGCCGGACAGACTGTCAGACCCTGCTGCAGTAAAATGAGAGGTTTTCTAAAGGGAGCCTGGTGCTCGGAAACACTACTGCTTTTGTCCACAGGGACCGCCAAAATCAACACAAAAGTAATGTTCCTCGTAGTAGCTTCAATCAGTCCGTCTAAAATGCACAGTCATGCTTTATTTCACCTTTGGCATGACTGAAATTCTACATTTAACAGATGTGAGCTGCTTCATTGTTCGCTCAGGTGGGTCTTCCTCCTTTAACTTCCTGACATTAGCTCCATTCAGATGTTTGGGCCTTCTTCTTTGTTTCTTTACCATATAACAGGTGCACCTAAAGTTTACCCTAATGTTAACACTAGAGCTTATGACCCGTTATTAACTTCTTGTCAACTCCTTGGTAAACAGCAACCTCAACACGGACTTTAGTTACAAGAAAAGAGAGACAGGTGAGAAAACTTTTTAAAAAAGGTGTAGAATAGTTTAATGCAGCAAGCTACCTTTCTCTGTACTCCACCCATGCGTGCACACTTGGCATCAATAGTCTGGTACGTGAGCCACAGGTAGGTGTCAACATGTTGGATGTAACACACAGAGTCGCCATACTTAATGTCAGGAACACCCATCCCATCCACCTCCTTCCTCACGCCAGGGTCCAACTTTTCCTGAAGGAGAGAGATAGGAAGGGAAAAAAAAAACTGAATACTGTAATCAATACATGACAATGTTACATGACAGGCACAGGACTGCTTTAAAGGATCATTTCATGGTTTAAGATTCTAGTTATTTTAAACCAGGACCATGTTTTTCTAGGTCATGCCATCAAGTCAAACAACTGTGCAGAATTTGTAAAACATTCTCTCGTGCTAAATTTCTGGTCCCTTGACCTCTGACCTCAAGATATGTGAATGAAAATGGGTTCTATGGGTACCCATGAGTCTCCCCTTTACAGACATGCACACTTTATGATAATCACATGCAGTTTTGGGCAAGTCATAGTCAAGTCAGCACACTGACACACTGACAGCTGTTGTTGCCTGTTGGCCTGCAGTTTGCCATGTTATGATTTGACAATTTGAGCATATTTTGTTCTATATTTCTGGACAAAATTTGTCATTGTTTTGAGTTGTTAATTGATTTCCAATAATAAATATATACATATATTTGCATAAAGCAAGCATATTTGAGTATCAGATACTTGACAAATCTCCCTTTAAGGTACATTTTGGTACAAATGCGCGATTAATTTGAAATTAATCATGATTATGGACGATTATACGATTAATAAAGATTAAATATTTTATTGACAGCCCTAGTTGTTTTGTCTGTTTTGTTCTTTATGGTTTTACTGTAATTGTTCTGGTCTTGTCTCAACATTTCAGCATATCTTATTTTGTTATTTCACTTTGTTTTTTCACTCTGTATAGCACTTTGTAACTGTGTTAATAAAAGTGCTTTGTGATTATTGAAGGTATTCTCATTCTGATCATTACTGCGAGTGAGTGAACTCAATCTCAATCTATCAAGAGCAGACAGGCAGACAATGAGCAGTTATAAATACATCACAGCCAGACCACAATCTGCATTCATTATGGTTACAGAGAGAACCATGATGTTGATATTGTAACGCCTCATAACCTTCTATGCAAAATGGTGTTTGATTGTACTTGGAACTTGTGAGGCATTTCCTTCCATTATGAAGCTATTCACAGACAGTGAATGTTGTTGTCTCTGTACCTTGGAGGACCTGAAGCAGAAGGCTGTGGACTTGACATCAGCTTTCTCTTTGTCCATCAGCAGCAGAGATTTGTCTTCAATCAGACTCAGATACTTCCCTGTGGTCACGTGTCTCAGTCTGAACGGCTGACCCCAGCGGATATGACTCCCACTCCACCTGGACACAAACACAGTCAGACACATCAGTACTAAAAGTACACATAGACACGAAGAATCCTAAATAAAAACATATAAGGGTAAAAAAATCAGGCAGGACAGGGTTAAAAGATGTGTTGCAGAAGCTAAATTAGAAGCCTGAAGGCTAATGTTCCTTCATCCCAGCACACAGTCCTTCTGGGCAGTCAAGTCACTGATGTGTTCACAGCACAGATGCAGCAAAGCAGCCAGACTTCACCTTGTTGAAGTAAAAGTATAAAATATTTCTTCCACAACTAGAAGCAGGGGGCAACTACCTACACCTCTAAAGCTCTCCAATTACCACCTTGCATCCTGTTTCTTTATTCCATACACAATCAGAAATGTAAGAGCAATGTTAAAGACAACAGTTATAGCATGTTCAGGTATAGCATGTGTCGCCAGACACATTTGGTGAGCACAGGTTTTGGTTTCTGTACAGGTACAATGGTACCAAACCTGGCAACCTCACTGTGATGAGAAGACTCAAGGAAGCTTTGCACAGTCCGACTGATGTCCACCAAGAAATCGTACAGCATGTAACTCATCTTAAATGTGTTGGCAGGTGTATTTTGAGTTTTTGATAAAGCCAACATAGATGTTTGCCCCTGTGTCCGGGTAACCAACTCTGCAGGACGTGGCTAGTCTATGATTACCTTTTTATGATTTTGTTTTATTTTGGTGAACTGGCTTCTTTGTATGTTGTGACCCCCCCCCCCCCCTGTGCTGCAACTATTATTCAACTCTCACTGAACAATAGCTACAAGATTGGTTTTGCTAACTTTAAAAGGTCCCATATTATAGAAAGTGAGATTTCCATGTCTTTTTTTATTATAAAGCAGGTCTACTTGCTATATAAATTAGGGCTTCAATCGATTAAAATATTGAATTGTGTTTAATCACATGATTGTCCATAGTTAATCACAATTAATCACAAATTAATCACACATAATTTAACTGTTCAAAATGTACCTTAAAAGGGAGATTTGTCAAGTATTTAATACTCTTATCAACATGGGAGTGGGCAAATATGCTGCTTTATGCAAATGTATGTATATATTTATTATTGGAAATTAATTAACAACACAAAACAATGACAAATATTGTCCAGAAACCCTCACAGGTACTGCATTTAGCATACAAAATATGCTCAAATCATAACATGGCAAACTGCAGCCCAACAGGCAACAACAGCTGTCAGTGTGTCAGTGTGCTGACTTGACTATGACTTGTCTATCCTTGTTAGTTCTATCTTGACTAATCAGTGAAGCTGAGCCTATTGCTTTTAGTGAAATCCACTTTATGTTAACAATGTTTATATGTCAGACAGAAAACCAAATGTTGTTATGTCACACATGTTTTACCAATTTTCAATATCACTTTTCATCTGGAGTATAATTACAGGAGAGCATTATCACTCCAGATTTACCTGAAATGGTTCAAATATGGCAACCATTCGGTCAACTTGGGCAACCAGGGAGCTGCTGCCTGGTTACAGTACCAACCTGGTTACCATGTCGAAAACTTACTGTCAGCTCCTGATTCTGCTGTTACTTAGCAACTATTGAAGCCACTTAAAGGCTGTTGATGCACACGGTGTGAGTAAAAGTTGTAATATTTTTAACATGTTCCACTCAGCTGCCCACAGCAGGCCTACGGTAAGTGCTATCCCAACCCATGCTAGACTCTTTGAGGAATCCCCAGCAGTGACTGCAAGCAGCTTGACAGAAGACAAAAAACTGACCACACATGTGAGATCTATTCACAATCTTTATCAATCATTATGTGTGTGGTGGAGGTGCGTGTCAGTCTGCTGGTGTACTGTATACTGTATATATGAATCCACATGTTTCTTGTTTGTGTGGACAGTGTGTGTGTTTTACTTACACAACCCGCAATGTCTCAAGCCTCCACAGGGACCTGGCATGACTGGACACTGCTCCCCCCTCATAGTGCACTGTCCTGTGGGGTAAAAATGACACAATCACACCATCAAACTAATTATATATCCACTCCACATACTGTATAAACCCAGTATGCAACTCCAGTTGTATATGGCTCTGTATGCCTACTATAGATATGCTAAACTACCCCGATGACTCAGAAACAAATCTCAGCAGACAGTCGGGAAGAGAAGACAGTCCCTCTCATCGGCTCTGTTTAACAACATGGCTGTCCCCTTTGGGAACCTCTTAAAACTATAATTATTAATAGTCCTCCCTGTCTCAGTCACAGCAGAGAGCTCAATCTGTAATGAGAGTTGCTACTTACTCTCCCTGAAGGCCATGGTGATTTCCATAAAAAAAAAAAAAAACTGTATGGTCTAAACTCGAGGGTGAGGAAGAGTCAATCTTGAAGCAGAGGTGACTTTGACATTAAATTTAGAACTGTGCAGGTAAACTACTTCCAGTTACAGTTTTGTTAAATAAGTGACTTTCTTGGGCCCATATATCAGTCCCACATTACCTCCTCTGCTCGTCCCCATGCTCCCCAGACGGAACGGTCAGACACTCGTCCATGTGACCGTGAAGGAGGCGCAGGACGTCCCCTCCAATAAGGTAACCTGCAGAGAGAACGCAAAAAGGGAGAACAGGGAGGGATGACATTGGAGAAAGAGAAAATGAAGGACAGACAGAACGGACTGTGGGACTCAACACATTAGTCATACTACAGAGAAAGTTGCATAAAAGCAACAGAATAAGTACATAAGCTACTATTGCCTACGAATTTAGAAACTCTTTTGAGCATTCTGATGAACCTGACTTTGCTGATGTGGGAGGAGGGCAGCAGGGATAGATTATGGTAGCAATTATGACATGGATTAGCACTTCTGAAACCCACCTGTTCAGATATATAAAGACCAGCAGAGCGGACTGCCCACATGAAGACCAAATGTAGTGGTCGATACCAATACTAGTGCAATTCCACAATTCTCTATAATAATACGTGGTATTGAATAACAATTCAATACCACGGTAAAAAACAACAAAAGGAAAAAATGACCAATGTATTTCAACATCCACTCCTTTATTACTGTTTGCATACTGCTTTTTTTTGTTAGGAAGTTGCACAGGTCATAATTCCCTCTCTATTATCTATTTTATATTGCTGTGAAAACATCTGTATTTATTCAGGTTTCTCGCAAAAAAATTTTTTTTTTACAAGATTACATTTGAACACATAATGTTAGAATTAACCTTCACCCAACACTCATTTTACTGAATAGAGCCTGAATGCATCATAATGTAAATGAATGGCACCTCCCGTTAACTCACTCTCCTGCTGATTTCAACACAGATTTGTTGTTTACAATGTGGCATTAACTGGCAAAAATTTAGAGAGTTTACTGCATCCCAGTTTACCTACGGTACTGTCACGTATCCACATGTATAATAGTAGTTTAATGTAATATGTGTGTGTTGCCACTGTGTGGTCAAGTGACAGAGAGAGAGATGCGCTCAGAGCAGATCAGCTGTTTGGCGATCATCAGAGCAGAGAAGAAATTAGCGGTAAAGTTGCCTCGTGTTTTTAAATTTTTGCCCTTCCTGCTTCCCACCGATGATGTCGGACTGAGCTGGGCCTTTCAGGGCCCGGGGATAGGTGTAACGGGTACTGCAGCATGTTTCTTGATGTAAAAACAATCAACAGTTGTCTTCATTTTGAATTACCGGTAAGTTTTATGGTTGTGATGTCCCAGGAGGAGTACAGGATGCGGTTTCACACATACAAAGACAGACCTGCTAAATGTCAGACGCACCAGTGCACCTAAATGTTTAGTCGCACTGGACAGATTTTTGGTCGAACTCTCGAGCCATACGCAGGTATTGACTCTGTAGTGTGTTCACACTGGAAATGTGACTAAATTAAATATTCTAATATGCAGCACTCAACACTACTGTCCCACAATTCATTACACAAAAGGAAAACGAGGAGCTGCTCACATCTGCAAAACATTGGATTAAAACTGTGAATGGCGGTGAAAAAGCTCCAGAATGATTAGCATATAGTATATACTGTTTACAAGATGATTCACAGTACTACTGTTAGTTCTAACTTCACATGAAAACACTACTGGATCAACAGTTGTCTTTCAAAAACCATTACTTCCTGTGTAAACAGTCCAATGTGTCCAGAAATTTGAATACAACTTCACAAGTACTGTAAATGTGTGCAAAAACAAGAAGCTGCGATAAAAGAATGTACAAAAGCAAGAAGGTAAGATAGCAAAGAAAACACAATACAAGTAGCAAGCAAGAAAGAGAGAACGATGGAAAAAAAAGAAAAACGAGAGAAACAAAGTGACATATAGACAGACAGGTGTACCTTGTGCTACTTCACTGCCAGAACAGATGGGAGCCACACTCCATAGTGTCTGCTGGAAGGCTGCATCTACATGGAGACTGCCGTTACCGTAGGACAGATGCTGCAGGGAGAGAGACACGAGAGCCAAATACAAATAAATAAATTACTGACACACTAGACTGAAATACACACAAACACTAAAGATGGTCCTGTATTTAGCAATTCAGAAGGCAGGCCTGGTCTAGCCATGAAAAACACCAGAGCTCCCAGTGCATCAGACCACGCAATTGGTCTGACACTTTCAGTCAGTATGTGGTCAGCAGTGCTTACAGTCTTCTACTGTTTTGCATTCTACACAGCAAGTGATCGAAAGATGGACAGTCAGGAAAAAGAAATGGAGGAAGCCACATATACAGAAACTGTATGTAGCTAAACTGCGTGAGGTGTTTCCAGGTCTTAGAGAACTGATAAATTGCATAATTAAACGTAACATTTCAGTAAACTTCAGGAATTTTCATGGTGTTATCTATTAATTAAATGTTAACCCTATTCACCTAGAGTGTCTCCTCTTAAGAACATATTTCAATTAGATGAGTGTGTCCGAAACACCAGCAGCAGCCAGTAGTATGTTCACATATATGTGGCTATAGTTTAGTATATGACCATATGGTTTTAGACCAATCAAATCCCTGAACTGTTAGAGAGGAAAAGCATGTGTCTTATGATTGATTTCGTCCATAAATAGAAGGTCTGTGGAGAGGTACCCATATATGGAGGATGAAACCTGCCAAAATAATTAAAAAAAATGAATAACTAAATAAATGACTCGATAAATAAATAAATAAATGTCATTAAATGTAGCAAAAATAATATTAAAAATAAATGTATCCGTTAATTAATTGACAAAATGTGACATAAATTGATATTTCTGTTTTAATTTGCTTCTTTAAAATGTAAGAAGAAATGTGTAAAGAAATGTATAAAGAAAAGAATACAGATAAATGAGTTTGGGGAAATCAAAAAGGGGTGAAATGCAAAGGGAAAAGTGTGCATAAATAAATACATATTTAAATGCATAAATAAATACGCACTTTTAAAAACAAATATAAAATAAATTAAAAATAAAAGCAAAAATAAATTAATTAATTTAAACATTAATAAAAATAAATACATAAATAAATAAAAGGAAAAATGAAACAAAAGAGTAAATAAATAAGGGAATTAATACAAAGATAAGTATATAAAAAAGCAATTTAAACAGAATATCAATTTATGTGACATTTTATCAATTAATTGATGATTACATTTTTTATTTTTGCTATATTTAATGACAATTATTTATTTATTGAGTCATTTATTCATTTATTTTTGGCAAGTTCTGTCCTCCATACCCATATAGAGAAGGCTCTAATGTGTCTCTTGACTGTGGCATAGTCCATAGTTCATTCATATTCATGTGAAGAGCCCATGAGCTGCTGTGTACGTGTATGCATATGATTAGTTGTCTTTAACTTTCTTCTTTAGTAAGTTTTGTTCATTTTTGTTCATGGTGAGACGGTCTTACTAAGAAGGAATGAAGGTTAAGAAGCGAAGGAAAGAAACAGTAAAAAGGAAAGAAAAAAGAATGAAGGAAAGAGGGAGGAAATAAAGAAAGTGAAAGTGGTAGTAAGATTTGAGACCCCCTCTCCTCACACAGCTGCTACTGACCAAGTATCTCTCAGAGGAGACGCTGACCAGGATGAGATCATCTCCCACTCTGACCTTCTCACCCTCCGACCGCTGCTTTGATGCTGGATGGATGGTCCACCAGCATGCCTCGCCTACACACAAACACACACACAAAGTAAGAAAACACACACCAAAGCAAATAATAGGTCTGAAAAGATAGCAAAAATGTGTCCATGACTCACAGACTCTCGTAGCAACATAATGTCTTGTAACACTACCAATCACCTCAGCCTGTGTACCACTTCAGCAGCCTACATTTGTCTTGCAGCTGTTCTGCTTGTACTGTAATTTGCACAGAAGCAGGTCAAGAACAAAAACAGGGCAGACTGTGTACTTTGTGGGGGCTTATTGTTCTGACTTTGTTCCAAAGTGAATTTTTTTTCTTCCATTAGATAAAGTATAACATAGGGATGATCTCAAAAGGAGGACAAATGAGCTCAAGGCTGCGCCGGTAGATTGACACTGTGTTTCAAAGCGGGACTGTCTGACCTAACACCGCATGGATGGCCACTCTAAGAGCTACCCAGTGGGGCACAATCATGGATGTAGAAAGAGAACGGGCACAACAGAGAGACTCACATACACTAAGAGAAAGAGTGACTTCATTCTCTGCTAAGGTAGACATTACTCCAATATATCTTTACATAGTAAATAGTTGTTAGCTGCTATATTAATGCTCTGAATCCCGTATATAGAACATTTAAAATACAGTTCAGCAAATTTGGCTACACAGCAGTAGGGCTAGGACGATACATCTATCTCTCGATTCGATACTATCATGATACTTGGATGCCGATTCGATACGTATTGCAATTTGTATGTATTATGATTCTACAAGTATTGCGATTCAATATTACGATTTATTGCAATGTTTGTTAACTTTTTTAACACTGGACCATGGGAAAAAGTTGAATCATTAGCCATGATGTCTAGCTCTGTTTTTGCTGGTAATGTGTGAAACCCAAAGTGTTTCCATACTTTACTGTATGTGTAGTGTTTACCACGTAGGATTTAAAATGTGAGGGTGCAGGTCATATCAACATGGACCCTCCACCGTTTTCTACTTTCTTGTTTCGGCTCGCTGCGGCCGGCTGCAGTTTGTTTTGGTTGACAGATACAGAATGGATATAATGTCATGTTACTCAGACTACAACAATAAAAGCGGTAACTTCCTTCTACCTCCACATAGACTCAAATGAAACAAGTTTGATTGATTCCAATCGATTCTGGTATCAAAAAATCTATTTAAAAATCATAAAAACAAAGGGAACAGTGCGGAACTATGTGATAATAGAAAGCCACGCCAATGAAAAACATGTGTTTGACTCCTACCTGTGGTGTCTTCCTGCAGTCCAACATCAAAAGCCAGTTTGTCTGTGGATGAGCGGGAGGTGGACAGGCAGCACAGGTACTAAACAGAGAAACACAATTCATTCCATTAATCCATCTGATCAACTAGATCACCTGCCAACTCCAAAACAATAGTTCTATAATGCATAACTCGATGGGGTTGATTTCTCTTGGCTGGAGAGTGTATGTGTGTCATTCCCTACCCCTACCAGAGTAATAATTACATCCTCAGTTACATACTCTTTTTCAGCTCAGTCATTGGCTCAGTTTTGGAATGCATAACTATGGTAATCAAAAGGCATATCTGGCAGTTTTCGTTGTAGTGTCTGCAGTGTGTGTATGTGTGTTCACTGACCATTCCACTGTAGGAGTGTCGCAGCAGGACAGCGTGTCCGTACAGTAAGGTGCGATGGCCGCCACCCTGGGCCGTCTGACAGAAAGACATTGACAAGAGGGAGAGAGAGAAAAATGCAGAGTTACGGAAGTCAGAAAACCACTGAGAGAGAAAAATAGTGAGAAACAGCTGAACAGAGATATCAATAAACAGTACAGACAGAAAGATCAACAAACAGATGCAGACAGGAAGAGAGAGGGAGAGGCCAGCTGTATCAATCCATCCTACAAGAATGTTTTTCTGTCAAGTTGTAGGAAACATGTGACCTGAGAGTCTACACACTACAATTAAAAAAAAAACTATGTAAGCTTAACTGTGATGTCATCCATCCATCACGTCATCATCGTAGTTTTTAAAGGCACTCTCTATAGAAGTTCAAACGTCAATCTATCACTGTCATATTAACACCCCTAGCTGAGAGTATAATTACCATCATCTAATGAAATAACAATGAGGATTATGATTATATATATAGATATTTAAAAAATATATAAAATAAATAAAAATAAATGCAAAAATAAATAAATAAATGCAAAAAGTAATAAAAACAAATACATAAATAAACAAAAGGGAAAATTAAACAGAAGAGTAAATAAATAAGGGAATTAATGCAATAAAGAAAGAAAGAAAGAAGCAAATTAAAACAGAAATATCAATTGATGTCACATTTTATAAAATTAATGGCTACATTTATTTTTAATATTATTTTTGCTACATTTAATGACATATTTATTTATTTATTGAGTGAGTGATTGATTCGTTTATTTTTTTTATTTTGGCAGGCTCCGTCCTCCATAGCTCTGTTCAATGAACTACACAATGCCAGTAAGAAAGTGAACCAGCGTGCTAGTGTTCCTCAAAATAAGACCACATTGTCTATAAATCCTGTCTCTTTGTCCCTGCTCCTCTCTGCAGCATGTCTCAGGACTCTATGGTGCTGCAACGCTACACAGCGACACTACAGTGTTTGATTGCAGCAGGACTCTGCACCACTAGGACACTGTGCCATGGAACTGGAGTCTTGCTTTCTGACTGACATTTGTCTTCATAGCATAGAAAGTGTTCCGCTTCCTACACAACCAAAATATGCCTGTACCGTTCTCCTGCTGCACTGCAGTCATTCTGCCTTGCTCCTAGTCTCATACACACTGTGTATACAGGCCTCACAGAGCAGAGCTGCCTCAGGTCCACACACATATTAATGATTGTGTGTAAACAGCAGTTATGGGATGCAGACTAGCTTGCAGAGTTGAAGCCTGCGGGTTGCTTGTGTGTGAAGTTTTGACACCCCAGTGTCTGATATAGTAGTTCTGGTGGAAAACTCACCTTTTTCTAACAGTATTTATTTGTAAAACTGTTTTACATTTGTTCAAATTGGTTGGTATTCGTGGTATCACGCATTTGACACCAATATTGAGACTAATTCCTCTCCATAATCTTGCCCTAGGCGTAGTCGGACGACACGTCATGCAACTTAGTTTGTTTAAAGCGTACTGAGGCCTTTTATGTCTCTGTTGTGCTAAGACACAAGCAGTTCCTATGGTTGGCCTTTCAAGGATCATCCTACAAGTATGTAACCCCAAACTTTGGTCTGGCATTCAGAGCTGAGATACAGACGGGTTTCTTGTATACAAACATTACTGGGTGTGTGAGCATTCAGGGGGCAAAACCGCTTTGGCAGCCGGTCACAAGATTGTAGTCAACCGCATAGGCGCCAGAAGTAAATAACTGTATCAGCTGCATGTAACCGCAACCTGGACTGAAGCTTTTTTTTCGACTTGAAAACGCGAGGTTGATGCCCAACAAAAAAGCACTGAATAATATATTTATCCACATAGAGGCAGGCGTGTGTGCAGCAGAGTGTGCTGTGGATCTTTCTCCAATCATAATCAACCATTGTGTAGCCTAATTCAAATGAAATTTAAAGTGATGTGACATCCAGCCCTCTACAGTTTAATAATGAATTGAAAATATTTTGACACTTCTCAACTGGTGGGCTGGCATCTCGCTAGGCGCATCGTCCGGTGCACCGTGACAGATGTCTGCTTGGATAGGCCCAACAGTGAGTTTTACAGCACCCCTCGCCCGGACCTCGTCGCTGCCCGGGGAATTTGAGTTCTCGCTGCGCAGTGCATCCTCTCTCCCTGTGGGGAGGGACAAAATTCCCGGCGCGACTGTTGGACGGTCCTCAGTGCGAGGGGTCAGCGGCGATGCCGGCACCCTGTCTCGTTTACCATGCTTATGATGTGTGACTTTTTGCCATCAGCATTCATAACCAGACAACCTTTATGATTAAATCGTTTACAAGTTCTTCACAGATCTAGCCTCGTAATTTTGCTCTCAAGTGCTCCAGATTGATTAATTTAACTTTAAAATGTTCAAAATTCTCTTCAGGGGGGAGCACCACACCACAGTCTCCCTCAGTATAAAGCCAGCGCAATGACAATTTTACTGTTGCAAACCCACTAATCAGCAGCTCATAGTGTAGTTCAGCTGGAATGCTGCACACATCAAACACGTGAAGAGATTTGTTTTCATTTCATAGTTTGTCTTCAATTTCTGTTTGTCTTCCTATTCAATCATGCATGGTATTTATCCCTAATGACTACCCCCACCAGATGTCATTGAAGACACAGATGTTTATTTCTTCATCTTAAACTTGTTAGATTGATGGTGGGCCTGATGTTAGTGTAGCTTTGTTAACAGCGTCATGTCAACCATGCATTTGGAGTTTGTTGATGAGGGAAGAGATGGATCTGTTTGCCTCATGGCAGAATTCCGACTGGCTGCTGTGGTTCTGTCTGCCACTCCGAAAGCGAGCGTCCATGGGAGAGCAGCTCGGTTTTTGGCCATCCTCTACTGGAACCTTTCCTACAGAGGAATCGTCTGATGATATAATCCTCTGGCTCTCAGTGGGGACTGCCTTTGGTTCTGGCCTCATAGCAGAATGATGACACTGTGGGTAACTTTAAAGAAATAGCAAACTTTTTCGAACTCCTCCTAGAGGGCTTATCGGATTTGTTTCATATTTGGATAGTATAACCCTCCGGCTAACGTGACGCTAAACTGAGAAGGAATAGTTGATACCTCGAACGATGATGTCGTAGGTCATGTGAAAATATGGCATTTTAGGCACTTTACAGATATGGAGCTTTTTCGAAACCCCTCTTAGATGATTCAACAGATCCATCTCAAACTTGGTCAGCAGAATCTCAAGACCTTCACAATGCTAAATTGCGGAGCTTTTGGGTTTTTGTGGAACGGCGTTGCCATGGCGAATGGGCAATTTGCATGTTTCACCATGACAAAGGAAGCTGTTGTAATCTGCCCCAAATTTCACATGCCGGATAAGAGTCCAGGCCTGAAGACATCTACACGCCCATATTGAGTTATAGTCATAGCGCCACCTACTGACAACAGGAAGTCCGCCATATGTGACAAAGACCATCCAATTTACATGAAATTTACATGGTGTGGTCTACACATGATATACAGCAACATGTATAATCAGTGTGTGTGTTCTCTAGCAGCACATAGTGGACACAGGAAGTGGTACAAAATTTGCAATAAGTAATTTCCAGCACCACGCACAATCATAAGGAAACCAGCGTCCTGACAGGTACCCCCGACGCGCCGTTTGTTATGGCTGCCAACGTTTTCTTATGGCTGTGGAAATGCTGAAAGTGTTTGCAAAAGCAAAATAACAGAGACTTAATAAAGGTATCTGTGTGTGTGTGTGTATGTCTGTGTGTGTGTTTGTGTGGAAGAGACAGAGAGAGTAAATGTAGACTATAGAGTGCCTGCCTCTATATCAGCTTGCATATCTTTCAATAAAGAGGTCGGTAAGGTCATATCTAAACTCTCCATTACCTCCAACAGGCTGACACTAGAGATAGATAACAAAAACACAAATGTGTATGACAACTCTGCCAGTGCTCATAGTGTTGATGCTCATGACAGTGACTGTAATAACCAACATAAGGACGGTGACAACCATGACAAACACAGACATCGAGTGGAGGCACACCTACCCATATTTCCACCACTACATGCTGTGTGGAAATGAGAGAGAGGAGGGAAAAGTAAGTTGCCGTAGTCATTTTACAGACGACACATAGAAACACACATCGATCCAACAGATAAGACTGTTGGATGAGGAGGTGATGACAGCTTAGTGAATATAAGGTCTTGTACTTTAATTCCCCTCCATATTGAGATTTGGTAAGGTTGGCACTTGCTTTTTCAGAGTGAGATGAGAAGATTAATATCAATTTCATCTCTAGGTGTTAAGTATACAGCTGGAGTCACGACATAGTTAGCCCAGCTTAGCATGAAGACTTGAAGCAGCAACCCGTTCTCACTCCCAACTCGTCAAATACCGCCGATTGGGAAGCGCCTTTCGGCATTGGAAACCAAAGCACGGAGGCACCCTTTAGCAACAGTATGTGACGAACCGGGCTTTAAACTAATGTAAACCCACCTCTTGTAAATAGACACAAATTTAAAAATTTTTTCGTGATGGTCAGCACGAAATCAATTCGTATGTAATCCACGAAATTGTGAACTGGGAAGTAAAAAGAGCGGCATAATTCATAATGGCCATTCCATTTCATTATAAATGTCATTTATATTTATTTTAGACAGAAAAAAGTTAAGAACCGTGTGGTAATTTGTAAATAATAGTAATAATCCACAATTAAAACACAGTGCTTTATTCATTCATGGAGCCCTGCAAGTCACTGCATGTTCTACAACACTGTCCTGTACATATTTCAGAATAAAAGCTTTGTGTTAACAAATCAAGGAATTCTGTCCACAGAAAAAAAATCCATTTTTGAAATCTTTTGAAAGCAGGAAGTGTTGATTTAAAAATAAATCTTTGCTTTTTTTCATGTCCGTGACATATTCTACAGATACAGACATTGAAACTGTAGTAATGTTGCTGATATGATGTCAATATACTGTCAATAGATCACTTTCACCGTCTGTTGCTGCTGTGAACCGTGCGCTGTAAAAATATCCCGGTAATAAAAATAGGCGAGACCTCGAATCTCTAGAAGAGACGCAGCTGACACGCATGTGAGCCGCGCATGAGCGACACGCTGCTGTCGTTTTCTGTGTGGCCCGGGCTTAAGTAGTTTGTTGCCTTAGCCTAACCAAGTCGATCTATTCCTAAACCTAACTAAGTAGTTTTATTTTGAAAAGACTGGAGCAGAAATTGACACGTGCATCACCTGTTGCTGGACATTCGTAGGAAAACGCACAAAAAATACCTTGTTGAAAGTCGTGCTGAGCGTCACGAAAAAAAAGGAAATTTGTGTCTATGTACACGAATCAAATAGATTACATTTTGTGACTATTTCACGAACTGCTGTGAGACTATGTTGCAGCGTCATGACGGGGAGAGCTCTGCGATTAAAGGGGCTGAAAGTAGTGAATGAGATTGGCCATGATTGTGAATTTAATGCACAAAATGCCTTCTTTCTTATCCCAACTCATGCTCCAGTGTGCCACAGGTGCCCCGCCTGGCAACGAAATTACTAAAAGTGCATTTGGCACGCTCCCGACACACCTGGCAGGGCACACTTGACTGCGATCTGGCCACGCTGATGGGTTCACAAGCCCATTGTGTCGTCTTGTGACACAAAACAGCAACTAACCATCAACTTGTGGAGGTGAAGTATAAATAAAATTGACCTGACTTGACTGTAATGACGGGTTTAACCCTCTGAGACCTGCGGGATTTCTTGAGACCTAGGGTATTCAGAGGATGGAAGGCTTTCCTAGCTAGATTGACAATAAGGGGGTTTCTGAGCAGTTTACACAACAGAAGTGCTCGCCATCCAATCGCTGAAAAATGCAATTCTTGCAGAAATCTCTTAATGTCAAAAGCTTTTGATACCAAATCACAGCATGGCTTTTTCTATGGTGTCCATCTCAAATTAATCAGGTAAATTGGTGCTGCAAAGAGTCAGCACTGAAATAAATTATAAAGTAAAATCTGAATGCTGACTGAGCTGATTATGGATCCATCCACCACCCTGACCGCTTTACTTTTAATTCATATTGCGACCTGAACATCACATAATGTACTCCGATAGTACCAATAGTCTGGTCAGCATTATGTTTGCTCACATCTTAAATCACAACGCAGAATAGTGGCATTGATTGTCTGTCAGCTGAGAATCAAGCAGCCGCAGGTGGTAGAGATTCTGTGGTTCATCTTTTTTAGACTTTAACAGAGGCATTAGAGTACTTACTTAATTGGATTCAGCCACTAGAAGTCATGTGACAAAGGTGTTTATTAGTCCGTAACATTTACGATGCTGCTGGTTAATGTAGTATCTTGTTTACTTGCCGCACAGAGCGGTCAATTTCAAGCTGGCATAAGGTGACATTTTGTGTACCGAATGAAAATTTGGAGTGGAAACCACTCCCCAGCCGGCTCAAACCAGCACTGTGTCGGTCGGGCTTTGGATGTCTATGTGTATGATGAATGCAAGACACTTGGAGTATGCCCGGCTTACTAATGAACTACAAAACACACCACCACCTGAACTGTATGTGTGTGTGTGTCAATATGTCTCATGGCTCTGGTGTTGATGTCTGCTGACAGTGAGAAAGGACAAATTAATAACCATCCCCTCACTTCATTAAAAAAAAAAACTGCAAGTCATGATGAAATTTGACATGACTCCCATCTCTATTAGATCCTCCTCCTCCACAACACTACATCTGCACTGCGGCTCTGCGTAGGTTTTCTTAAACCTGCACATGATTGAAGCAGCTCATTTGAACAACACAGATACATGATTTCAATAAATGTTTTAGATCCCATTTTTTAAGTTGAAGTATAGATGTGAAATCAATTGAATTTTACCCTTTACAATTCTTCTATTTACACAAGAAACAAAAGGGAAACTACAGTATAAACCTTATTAGCCTCAGTATTAAATTAGCATTGCTCAGCTCATTATTATCTAATTTGATCACATAATCAGGGTTATTTTCACAGACTTGAAAGAGCCGCAGAAGACATTGTACAATTGTTTTCGCAGGCTGAGTAGTGCCATGACGAATAAACTAATCTTCATGTGTGAAATAGGCAGAGTGCTCCTTAGCAGGGAGGTTATGAAATTAGGAGGCAAACATGATTTTTCAATGCTTACAAAAAGGTGATCATCAGTGCAGTTATTGCGACAGTTGAGGAGTGTGTAAAGTTACGCAAAGCTGGGAAGCAAAGCATTTCATGTAGCGAATCGGTATATTGAAGGGTCGGTTTTGAAACGTGTTGAGTTTTTTCCATGAGCTGATTTCAGCTCTGCTCTCTGGTTTTGACAGTTTACATGGATTTAATGACGCTCTTCAAAAATCAAACCTCGGGCTTTGGCTTTGCTTTAATTTTTGGTAAGTTTGAGAGTTGTTGTTTTTAAATGTTTGGCTTATCCTTCCTCACAGAAGCACTGTCACTGCAAAAACTAATTTTGGCAAACTGGCATAAACTAGCATTTTCTATGTCCACTCACTGAGAGCCTTTTCGCAGTGTTTGTTGGTTCTTTTATTTTCTTTTTTAAGTAGAGCACAGTGTTGACAGTGATTCAGTTTCAAGCTCTTTACTATTTAGGCAGCAGTAGATGGCAGACATGTTGTTTCCCTAACAAACTGCCACACTAATAAAACATATTTGAATAGAATAATCAGAGTTTGCAATATGCTTCATATCGCACAAAAACAAACAGATAAAATACAATATATCAGGCCCTTTATGAATTGGCCAAGAAGGAGCTGTAGAACCTCCCCCTAGAATAGGGGAAACCGGGGTCCTCTCCATGAGCTAGACCTGGGAGGGAGGCTCGCCGGCGAGTGTCTGGTGGCCAGGCCCCATGGGCCAAGAACTACGGAAAGAACTACATGGACCACCATCCACAGGGATAGGCGTTAGGGTTGCAAGCACTGTCAGCCGGGTGGCAGGCAAAGACCGGGACCTGTCATCGCAGACTGGTTCTAGGGAAATGGAACAGCGGGGAAGGAACCAGAGCTAGTGCGGGAGGTGGAGCGGTACCAACTGTAGGTTCTAGTTATAATTGGGCTAACCTCTACACATGGCACTGGATTTGGAACCAAACTCATGGAGAGGGCTAAACTCTCTCCTTTTCTGGAGTTGCTCTGACTGTTGTAGGGACCTGCCATTTCTGGTGGCAGACACAGTGAGCTGCCCTACACTGTTGTTTGTGCCAATGCACTGAACAGCAGTAGTAGTGGACAACCTGTAGTGGGGTGATTGGAAGGGATGGCCTGCCCTATCTGAAACTGAGTGTTGTTTTCCTGGACCGCCCTGGTAAACCCAAACCTGTAGTGTGGGTGAACTAGGAACTGTCCGTGAGGCCTTTAACTTCTGCCTCCTGAAGAATTTCTCATGCATCCCAAGTGAGGTTGGGGGACATGGAATGCAAGTATGCAAATTCACACCTGATGGGAATCGTACCCGAGTACACATGAACCGTACTCCAGGCCACCTTTTCAAGCGGACTCGAGTACGGATTGATGAACCGTGCCCGAGTACAGTGCGGAGCGTTCACACTAATCAAACGAACTGGACTTTGGGGACAAGTGTACTCGGATCCGGGCCCGGGTCCCTGATGTGAAAGCACCCTTAGAGAGAGGGGAAGAAACTCAGACTCTCTTGAGATCTCGGAGTAGAGACGCTGCTCCCAGTTTAAGTGGTTGAGCATCTGATCGGGACGCCTCCAGGGCGCCTTCCTTTGGAGGTTTTTCGTGCACAACCATCTGGTAGGAGATTATATATCTCATCTGGCTTGAGAACGCTTCTGGACACCCCAGGAGGAGCCTGGAAAACATGGATATGGACGTCTGGACTACCTTGCTTTGCCTACTGCCACTGGGACCCGACCTCCGGATAAGCGGCAGAAAATGGGTCGATGGATTAAGAAAAATATAGTAAAACAAAAAGTAAAGAAAAAAACATGTAATAGTTGATGTGCAGTTACATGTACATTCAACTTACATGTAGGATAAAAACTAATATGACTGCTGCAAAGATCATTCCAGATATGGCTTTAATGTAAAAATGCTGAAATATAATCACTTGTATCACATGTATAACAGCACTGATAGAGTATGATGATGTGTTCTTCTTGTTTGGGAGGATAGATAACTGATTACAGTCAAACAGAATCACATTTGCATAATCAAAGGACAGCAGCTGCACAAAGCTGATCAGACCAGCAGATGGATATCACTGTTGAGGAACTGTTTGGAACCGCAACGTTGATACTGTGTAATGGAATCTTATGCTTGTTGGAAAGTGATCAGCAGCCTCCTTCTCGCTGCTTTGAACTGTTGCATTAGTGCCAGCAAGGAGCCACCTGACATAAGGAAGAGTGTAGATGACTTTAGCCAAGCATGAACAGATCAGTAAGCAGACTCGCTCTCTCTGTTTCCGTGTCAACCACCTCCTCCTCTGTGTTGTCACCAGGTTGGTGTCTCAGCCTGCCAGTCTCACCTGAGGAAAGCCCTGATCTTAGAACAACCTACTGTGCATTCATGTACATGTGACATGTGTGTCTTTTCACACTCACCCCCTCAGCCTTGTCCTCGGTGTTGGCCAGCATCTCCTGAAGGGCTCGTACTGACAGCGACTGCTCCAACACGAAAGTGCAGATTGACAGATCTGGAGGCACATTCTGAAACAGGAACACACCTTTTAGATGATTTATTAATTCAATTTTACACTTTTACACAGGGCAGTCAATTCCTTTTTTAGCAACACTCTGCAGGATATCTGACCATTAGGATTGGTAAATGTTTGGTTAGAAACTTGTCACTTTTCTTAACATAGTGGTTTCTACAGGCTTTTCTGAATGTTCCAACTCAATGACAGTTTCATGATTTTGACATAACCAAGACTGTCTTCCTGTGATAATGATATATCACATAAAGAAATCTCTTTTATATAGTTATATCACCGTTCACATCTGACATCAGCAGATAACAGTAATTATAACTACTTACTGCAGCAGTAACCCTGGGAAAAGCCCTTTAATATCCCTCTGCTCCTATGGGCACCAACCTGTAGCTGTCAAGGATGAATTCAGCCTATAGTGACCAAATGATATTACTGTAATATTCCTATAATAACACCGCAGGGACTAATAGTGCTTTCTGCTTCATGTCTGTCAGTCAGAGATGTCAAGCAGTGCTGACAATTAGTTGTGATGGCTAGACGACTGGGTCAGAGTATCTCCAAAACTGCAGCTCTTGTGGGATGTTCCCGGTCTGCAGTGGTCAGGATTTACCAAAAGTGGTCCAAAGAAGGAAAACCGGTGAACCGGCAACAGGGTAAGACCCGAGGCTCATTGATGCACGTGGGGAGAGAAGGCTGGCCCGTGTCGTCCGATCCAATAGAAGAGCTACTGGAGCTCAAATTGCTGAAAAAGTTAATTCTGGTTCCGATAGAAAGGTGTCAGAACACACAGTGCATCGCAGTTTGTTGCGTATGGGGCTGCGTAGCCGCAGACCGGTCAGGGTGCTCCATGCTGTCATAATGTTATGGCTGATCGGTGTATATGGACAGTGACCGATGATAGGGGGCGGCTGTGGCTCAGAGGTCGTCCGCCAATCGGAAAGTCTGCGACTTGATCCCTGGCTCCTCCAGCCCACATGTGGATGTGTCATTGGGCAACGTACTTAACCCCAAGTTGCCCCCAAAGGCATCGGTGTGTGAATGAGTATTTAGATTAAATCCTGATGGGCAGGTTGGCATCTTGCATGGCAGCCTCTGCCATCTGTGAATGGGTGAATGCTGACATGTCGTGTAAAGCGCTTTGAGTGGTCGGAAGAATAGAAAGGCGCCATATAAATGCAAAGTCTACAAGTCTATTTTTCTACATATTACAAAAATTGTGAATTAAAGGTATAATATGCAAGAATTTCGGTGGTGTCTGTATCTGCAGAGACCCTGCAGCCCTGCCTGGATTTTCTCTATTCTTATTTTGCTTTACTTGGGACGCTTCTGAGCGTCTGCAAACAGCCTTTGGTGTAACCCCTAGCCAATATCAGCACGCAGGGTGTGCAGCCCGTTCAGGTGGTCTAAAGGGCCCTTCGCCTTCTGATACGGACTCACAAGTACCCATTTACTCTGTTAGATACAAAGCGGCCATACAGTATTTCACAGATGGGAACGGGTTGTGTTATGTTCATGTGTTCCAGTGATCCCCCTGCTCCTCTCTGTGCAGTGAGTGCAGCTATGATTGGTGTGTGTTTAATGCGAGCAGCGCTGAGCCACAGCCAGCTGACAGGACGCTGCATTCATTCAAAATCCAGCAACTTGGCACCTTCCCGCAGAGCTGTGCGGAGTTAGTTGTGTTTTAGAACGTAACCGACAGGAAACAATCAGAACATTTTATTTCTCTGATCCACTGCTTTGCTCTCACTAACGCCGCTCCCTCTCTTCAGTCACTCCATAGCTTGCTCTCAGTTTATGTTGGGGATTGGAGGGTCTGCAGTGATGCTTCCTGCCTGTTTCCTAACTCTGGAGATGTATAAGTCCTGAATGGAATTTGTTTAATGAGTATGAAATGATACAGCCTCATCTTTCAACAACCTTAAGTCAGGGTTTTCCTTTCATTTGTCACCCAACTGGCATTCTCACACCATCATCCTGTATGCCGCAGTGTTCACAGGAGTGTATTAGAGCTTGTGTCAGTACCTTGGAGTTGGAGATGGATTCAAGGAAGCAGAGTCTGTTTCCGAAGCCTTCAGCAGCCAGACAGAGTTTCTGTTGTTCCTTATGGATTGTGGCTGAGCACTGTAGGACCACCTCATCATCCTAAACACACACAAACACAAACAAACAAAGGTATAATTACAAATCAAGACACATTTAAGCAGTTTCCAGGGGTGAAAGTAGGCCGGTACGGTCTGGTACTCTTTTAGTACCACTAAAAGATTCAGTGCCGGTACACAGTCCAAGGAAGAGGGGACAGCAGCTGCCTGCCAAAAAAACAACAAATAACCCGTCACTCACAATTGCATTTCCAACAAGAAAACACATCTGCTGACATTCTCGCTTTTCAAGCGATCTACCGATCCGATACCAGTGTCTCATTAAAAAGCTGTATGCTTTACTGTGTTGAAGTGACTGGGATCATTCTTTTATGTGTAAGGCAACATCGGGCTTGACTTAAATATTGCTTACCTAACAAATAAATACATAGATATACATTAACTGAATTGTTATTAATTAATCGTACATCAACAACTTGGTAAAAAATATACAAAATTAACAGGAATTACAATTTAAATGTAAACCTTTTTTAAAATTCCAGTAAAAACATTCCAGTATAAAATGTATATACAGCAGTATATATACATTGAATTGAATTGAATAGATCGGCCCCATTGTCACTGATACCCGATCCAGCTATTTGTGTCAATGTCAGCCCGATATCCGATCTGTAATCGGTATCGATGTATCCGTAGTATCAAATGTCCCTAACCACAGCTCCATTTGTTGACAGATGTGGCAATGCTGTTTCACTTTCATTGACATTGCCAGATAGGGCATTTGTGCTGCATTCATGTGGTGTCGGAATAATTGGAAATACAAGTTCCCGACTAATAAAATTCACGTGAATGTCCTCAGTCGGAACAACAACTCTTAAAAACTTAAATTGTTCTGCAGCACTTAAAATAAATAATTTGATATACATGATGTCAAGTGTTTCAAATTTCTTCCTACACCATACAGCCGTTGAATGGTGTGTTCAGGGATGCTGCATGAAACTAGGGTTGGGAGGGGAACAATATCAAACGATGACGGTTGGGGTAGCCTAGTAGTACCGGCAAGAACTTCAATCTACTTTCACCCCTGCCAATTTCCCATTTTCTACAAAGACGATGACAGTTGTCTTTCTGTGGTGTTGCACCTCTACTAGATAAAAACCAGATACAGTAACATCAAATAAACAGACAGCCTGTGCAGCCTAGATGAAGCAGATATCATCGCTTCAACTCATGCTTTTTAATCAGGAGTTAGATTGACAGAGACGAGCACACAGTGGCATTACAGCACAACGTATACGCTCTCTCTCTGTCACCGACTCACTCTTGCGGCTCTGATAAGCGTCCTATCAGACAGTCAGACAGTAACAGCACTACAACATGTCCTGCATCTGAATGTTACAAGCAATTAAAAATCTGTCTGCCCACATTTCACAGCAGCTAATCCTGCTGTAACTGAGATCTAATCAGCATACATCTGTTTTTTCTGCCTAACGTCTGTTTACCCATGCATGGCTGTGTGTACTAAAATCACACCACTGTTAACATTATTTGTCTGTGTGCCATCAGTCATGGTTGGACAAAGGAAGTGGTCTCATACTTGATATGTACCCCCATCTATCCCAGCCTCCTCCAGATCAGACCTGCTGCACCTCCCTCTCTGTATCCTCCTCCTCACTGATGACTATGTCTGCTCTGTGTAGGAGGGTTCTAGACATCTGTTAAAGGCTCCTAGACACCTGCTTTAATGTGAAGGTTAACAAGAGCAGAAAGCAACACTCGAAGTGGGCCGATACTCTTCATTTTACTCCTTGGCGTAACATGACTTTTTCTTGCGTACCGGCACTTCTCACAAGCTGCCGGTACTCTTTCCTGCCCTCTCCATATCAGGTTCTCTGGGAGATTCATAATGGCAATTCATACCGGTGCAGCGCCAGCGTATTTGCGCCGCGCCTCATAAGCCATAAACAACATAAACTGAACATAAAAACTATGTGGGGAGCGTCTGATCTGGACGACCTGACGCACGGCACTGGGGGATGAAAACGAGGGTGCAGTAATTTATCGATAAAATGTTCACATTCTTTTTGTAAAATAATTTGTGAACTGTTCGTTATAATGTTTTTATTTGTGAACAAATATTATTAATGTAACATTATTTAAAAGGTTTCTGAATCTGCTCTTTTGATTTGTGTAATAATACGATTTTACAGGGCAAACATTTCCTGAAGAATTAAATGTTCAGACGAAGGCTGTGATAGATTGTAAAATAACCATTTAATAATAATAATAATAATAATAATAATAATAATAATAATGGTCTAAAATGATATAAAATTACATAGTTTTGAGTCAAAAAGCTTCAAATTTTCTTGGGGGCCCAATATCTCCTAGTGTCTTCTATACATTAAATTCAGAATGTGTCTCTTTATCCTGCTGCATAATATGTAGGAGCATCCTGACTGGTACCTGAATGATCCCCTGCAACAGGCTACAAATAACATAGGAAAGCACTTAACACTAAACACACCACCTTAACCCTAGAATGTTCCAGTTGGAGTATTACAGACCTATTATAGAAGATGCATAGTCCAAGTATAATAATAGCATTACAATCACAGCTGATTAAGACTGACACAGTATACCATGCTTAAATAAATAATGAATACATAGGAATAAGATACAAGAGATTGCTGATAGCAATCACACGCCAACATGTGAATAAGAGAGTACGGGCACTTCTTTTTCTCCACTTCAAGCACTGACCACATCCAACAACAGTGATGTCATTTCTGCAGGTCTCGCTTGTCACCATTTTTCTGTTGCCATGTAGTAAGATGACTTTGCCATTCTTAATCCCACCTACTAATCTCTTATTAACAACTGTCAACTGTTTCTCCAGCTGGTGTAAACAGCAGTCGATTAGCACAAGATGTGGGCGCTCATTCAGAGGTCTGATGCCAGGCTAGCTCAAAACTCCATATCCATTCATAATGCCTCATACAGTCATTAAGTATAGGTGCAACCTGTGGGAAATTGCAAAGTTGCAAAGTCTAATAAATCTACATAAATTAGGATGAATTAGGGCTGTCAAAGTTAACGCGATAATAACGTGCGAGCACAAATTCATTTTAACGCCACTAATTTCTTTAATGCATTAACTCAAATCGCGACTGTTAGGTTGTATCGGGCTCAATTTTAAAGCTAGAGTGATACTGGTACCATATAAAAACTTGAGGAATCCATTGGTACCAACCATGTCATACTAGCTTGTTACTAAGGAGGGTAAATAACGCTCCAAATTTATGATAAATTTTGGCAGGGAAAGGGGTCCCTTGACCTCTGACCTCAAGATATGTGAATGAAAATGGGTTCTATGGGTACCCACGAGTCTCCCCTTTACAGGCATGCCAACTTTATGATAATCACGTGCAGTTTGGGGCAAGTCATAGTCAAGTCAGCACACTGACACACTGACAGCTGTTGTTGCCGGTTGGGCTGCAGTTTGCCATGTTATGATTTGACCATATTTTTTATGCTAAATGCAGTACCTGTGAGGGTTTCTGGACAATATTTGTCATTGTTTTGTGTTGTTAATTGATTTACAATTATAAATATATACGTACGTTTGCATAAAGCAGCATATTTGCCCACTCCCATGTTGATAAGAGTTTTAAATACTTGACAAAACTCTCTTTAAAAAGGTACATTTTGAACAGATAAAAAATGTGAGATTAATTTGCAATTAACTATTTCAATCGATTGACAGCCCTACTCCATATACATTCATCAAGTAGGTGGAACGCGCTGAAAAACCAGGTCATAATGCCTCATTCGGCCATCAAGTATAGGTGCAACCCATGGGAAATGGCAAGGTTGCAAAGTCTAATAAATCAACATACATTAGGATGAATTAGGGCTTCCTTTGTTGTTTCATCATTGATGAGAGCTCTCTACCTCTAGAAGTGCAAACAGACTCTGGAAAATTGCCACAGAGTGAAAGTCTCTCCCGGGGGGACAATTCTGGTGAATTGTCTACTGCAGTGTTTCTCTCAGGCTGCAGCTTGATGATGTTGGTGAATAGCAGGGGATGGGCAGGCTTCTGGCCACTACACCATACAAGCAGGGCGCATTTTTATAGATACAGCTGGAAATAAGTGAATCTAATAGAGCTCCGTTGGGAAACATTGTAGTTGTCATAAGCTGCCTCTGGAATTCATCAGTCACTGTGGTTCTGCTTAATTATCTAGACACGTGGGCTGAGGGAATACCATCATACACACACACACACACACACACACACACACACGGCCAAGTAAGGTTTGTTGGAAACTGGCATAATGTCTTAATGACTCTTAGAATGTCTGGCACATGCGATCCCTCCTGCCCACACCCACATACATGCACACGCAACGAACTGGGAGGCAGCTGAGATATCCATTATGGCTATCATTAACTTGAATAATGCCTTAGTAACATTTATAATGGCTGACACACACAAACACAGACACTGTTCCCTACATGAAGATGTCTGGTGTCTGTCAGCAGTAGTTAGCATTCTAGCCTTCTATGGAGAGAGAGAGAGAAAATGGAAAAGAGACAGACACAGAGGGACGGATAGAAGATCAACGGCAGTAGTTCTGAGCCACATGTAGTCACTGCAAATCGGTAGCGAGAGTGTGTGTTTAAGTGTGTAGTCCAGTCACTTTAACTCCAGGGAAAACCGTTAGAGAATTTGGTTTTGCCAGATTAGATACAGCACCACTTTATTTGGAGGTAAAGATTGAGTGAGCACACCTGTAAAGCTGCTAATAATCCCTCATACATCGGACCGGCACATACGGGTATACTTCACAAAAAGGGGGATAGAAAACTGAAGATCTCATAGACTTCAATGCTTATCTGATGCATGTTTGGATTATAATTTTGACAAGTTCGTATGCATTCATCTCTTGTTATACAAACGTTTGTTTTACATACATGTCTAATAATTATTTTGCAACCCTGTCTGAACCTGAGCGTTAGCGAAACCGTTATCAGCTGTAACCCCCCATATGAGTGCAGAGCAGCAGCCGTGAGCCAGTGGGGCACGCCCACATGCACTAACATACACTAAAAGCATGCACGTCCGGCGTGGCTATGTCAACAAAGCACTCGGAAACTCGGGTTACAACACACACAGAGGGAGAGTGACTTCATTCTCTGCTCAGGTAGACATTACTCCTCTATATCTTTAAATAGACAATAGCTGTTTGCTGCTATATTAATGCTCTGAATATCGTAAAGAGCACCTTTAAGATCAGGGAACAATTGTGGTCATTAAAGTGGCAGTAGGCAGAATATTTTTGGCATCATTGGGTAAAAATTCCATAATAACCTTTTAGCATATTGTAACTCAAGTGTTCTGAGAGAAAACTAGACTTCTGCACCTCCTCATGGCTCTGTTTTTCAAGCCCGTGACGGGAGACTTTAGCCAATCACAGGTCATTTCAGAGAGAGAACGTTCCTATTGGCTGTTCATTCAAAGGAGGCAGCCGTCAATCACTCGCAAACTCTGATCAAACGGTCAAACTAGGCAGCGCTGATCAAATATGAATCAATATTATGTTTCTGTAATGCCTATTTCTCTCCTCAAATGTTTTCAGAATCATCTTGTAGTGTACCGTTTAGATGTAAAATGAGAAAGTTTGCTCCAGCTGGTGGGCGGTGCTTGGTATTTCCTCAACTGATCTCAACATGGATGCTGGGTCACAAACTTTCTCTTTTTACAGTTAAACAGTACACCACAAGATGTTTCCTCACCCTTTATTTATAGCAGTAAAAAGCAGTATGAGTTAGACAAAAAATGATTGCATTTACCACATTTTTGTGGGAGTATAAATGATTTGGGACCTGTCAGCACACTTTGTTTGGTGGAACAGTACACTGGTTTCTGCATGTGTGTGTGCACATGCACAACAGCAGGTCATACATACATGTTATTAATTATGATGTTATTTCTACTGTGTTCCACTCTCGGCCAGCAGAGGGTGCTGCAGGAAACCTCAGCCTCCTCACGTCCCAAACCAAAAATTCGGATTAATGTCACGCAAACAGTGTTATATTGGATGCCTTTCTCTTTATCATTGCCAAGGAGGAATGGACTTCATTACAGAAACGTGAAAGGAGAGCAGGTCAGAAAGTTGTGCTCTGGAAAAAGCCTGAAAAGACATTCGGGAAGTGGATGAATGGACTGCTCATCCATTTACTGTGAAAAAAAGGGATGTGGACTTTTGAAAGATGCAGGGTTTTTTGTATGAAGTTTCAAAACACAAAGCACGGACTATCTCGGGTTACACTATAAAAGGATTTTAAAAAAAAGTTATAAGTGTGCAGTGTGTGTGTGTGTATGTGTGTGTGTAGCGACAGAATGGCTTCCCTTGCTCGAGAAAAACACTCTCTAAGGCTGCATCTGCCCTCCTCCCACACACACCGAAATAGACTGACATAAATTAGCATGTCTTCTATAGTCTACACAGTCATACACACTCACTCATACACAACTGTGTGCACAAGCATAAAAACAACCTGGAAAAAAATAGAATAAAAAATGTGCGCACACGCGCACAAAAGCCCATTAGAGTGCATGGTCAGTGCTCATCGGGGCTACACTCAAAAGCAGCACAGAGTTGGATACACACAGTCTTACACAACAGCTTATTCAACAGTGGCAGTCAGTGGAAACATTAAATACGACCTTCCTGAAACACGGTGCAGGATTGGAGAGAGAGAGAGAGAGAGAAAGAGAGAGAGTGCTGCCACAGATCCCGGTTTATAGTCTAAAGGTAGACGAGCAGGATCACCAAAAGACAACATAACATGATTAATCCTCTTTTGACACAAGAGAGAGAGACAAAGAGATTTAGAGTGAGAGAACTACATATTGGGAAAGTATAAACCACTGTTAACATCTTTAATCCCATCCGCTCCATCAGTCCCAAGGCCGATGATACCACATGAGTATATCAGGATGAACGTAGGGGGAACTCTATAAAATGACACTTGAGATTAAAGGCACAGTTCAACAGGCTGGTTTGCTTTCTGTCAAAGAGAGATCTCGTATATGTACATTAAAGGACAAAGTGTTATTCTTGATTTTTCTTACTGTCAATAAATCCCATGAAAAGACTAAAACCAACAAGACTCGGTCAAAACCGAGAATATGTCTGGACCGTGTACTGTCAGTCTGTGAATTTGTGGTTAAATTGTTACACAAATTGTCGTGGTGATGTCTATAATGTTGACTCCACTAATGGTACATGTCCACAGCCTCCGCCTTTTCCACGCTTCTCATCCATGGTCTATGTAAGGAGCCATGCAATGCATTCGTCACGTTGGCCGCTCCTCATTTGCATAAAGATGAGGTCTATTCTACTTAACCGGCGCGACTCGCTGAAACTCCCTAGAAACTTTTATACTAACCGTTGTCGATCCAAAAATAAAGAGAGATTTAGCAACTGCATGCCTTATTTCTCACATAACATGTTTTCAGAAACACAAATCTTGAAATTCGCTTCTGCGTTGCCATTTTCTTGTGCTGTTGTGGGCCCGTTTGTGTGCGGTCACATCACGTTAACACCAAGTCATTTTAACACCACTAATTTCTTTAACACATTGACGCAACTTGTGATTTTTTAGGTTGTAGTTGGCTCAGTTTTAAAGCTAGAGTGAAGATACTGGTATCATAAGAAACTAAAAAAACATGTCATACTAGCTTGTTACAAAGGAGGGTAAATAACGCTCCAAATTTATGTTAAATTTTGGCGAAGAAATGGGTCCCTTGACCTCTGACCTCCAGATATGTGAATGAAAATGGGTTCTATGGGTACCCACGAGTCTCCCCTTTACAGGTCAACAGTCCACTTTATGATAATCACATGCAGTTTGGGGCAAGACATAGTCAAGTCAGAACACTGACACACTGACAGCTGTTGTTGTCTGTTGGGCTGCAGTTTGCCATGTTATGATTTGAGAATATTTTTTATGCTAAATGCAGTACCTGTGAGGGTTTCGGGACAATAATTGTCATTGTTTTGAGTTGTTAATTGATTTCAAATAATAAATATATACATACATTTGAATAAAACAGCATATTTGTCCACTCCCATGTTGAAAAGAGTATTAAATACTTTACCAATCTCCCTTTAAGGTACATTTTTAACAGACAAAATGTGCGATTAATCGTGATTAAATATTCTAATCGATTGACAGCCCTAATATTTAGTCATGTATTAATGTGTTGATGAACTATGCATCCCTGTCTGTTTGCATGTCTCTGCAATTAACATTATTTAGGTGTCGCAGCCCCAAAAAAATCCTGTATTATAACAAAATCTAACAGAATGGTTTGAGCAGCTTCTGCTACATTGCTGCTCTACTGTATGTGCCAGATCAGCCTGCTGTGTCTCAGTATGTACTGTAGTATTGTGTATGTATGGTGTTTGTGTGAGTTGTATTCCAAGTATCCAGTGTTGCAGAGCATCAGGGATTTGGAGGAGACACACACACACACACACACACTGACAGTGGGCAGGTCAGCGGAGGAGGGTTTAAAAGCTTGGCACAGAGAGAGAGAGTGAATGTGGAGGAGGGGAAAGCGTCAATGATGTAATCTGAGAAAAGCAGAGGGAAGAGGAAAGCAGAGAGGGAGACACTTCACTCTGATCAGATACTGCTGTACACTGAATAAACACTGATAATCACACAGTTAGTTATTGTCATTTACATTTACATTTTACATTAAGTTATAGATGACTAGCTTACTGTTTAGTAACCATATGATGCATCTTATATTCATTTCTAATAGAACATGGGCTGATTGCTATATCACTTTTAATTACCACATTTACCTCTGTAACAATAATATCTTTTCAAAAACATCTGTGCACAAGATTATCCACCCTCACATTTATTAACTCATTGTACTGAATAATAAAATAGAACCAAACTAGAAACCATCTTGCGATGGGATCACACCAGCCGCGATGCCAAATCTGACCAGGGGCGTAAAGAGGAGGGGACCAATGGCCCCTCCCTACTTCCTACCGCCTACCAAAGAGTAGAAGCAAAGAGACAAAACTCCGCTGCTTTTTTGACAACAGTCGCTACCAATCAGCGACGGTCATCCCTGCAAACTCCATCTCGAAAAGTTCCAGTACTTTCAGAAAGTACTACCCCTAAACCAGGTCCTTTTTGGGGGTAAAAAGGCCCCATAAAATGTCCCCGGAACTTAATTTAGACCCTGGTCCCTTCATTCAAAAGGTTCTTAGTTCCGGGGGAAAGTTCCTGCGGTGGAAACTGGGCTTTAGTGGGTGACACCCTGTCGCCGGTTAGTCATGTATTGTGAAAACCGCAACAACTTCCAGACAAGACAGCAAGTTGTGTGTGAACAGAACAGCGATGTGACGACTTTGAAAGTGGTGTAGTGTGAACTTGGCTTCAGCTGCTGAGCCCGAAGGTTAATTTGGTCTGAAACGATGCAGTTGAGTGTATAAAGACCCCCTGAAGCTTTGTTTATACTCGCCCGAGACACCGTGGCGCTGGCCTCCGCAGATGGCTCGCGCGCTACAAGCATGCACATGACATGGATGTATTAAGAGAGCTGGATACAGCGTTGGAGGCGGGGCCCCGTTCATTCTTATGAAAGTTGCTCAGTGGCGCATTAAGCCCAGAGTACCCAGATCTTCCGCATCTATTGGGGCCCATGAAGCAGGCGCAGTAGCGTCTGATCGGTAACATGGCTCAGTCACAGGGTCACAGCCGCCACGCTGTCATCACGGCTTGCTAACTCCGCCTCCCAGCCCTCGCTTCAGCCTCGGTCTGGGTCTCATTCACATGAACGAAGGAAGGTAAATAACTCTGGATTCAGCTATTAGTACACTTTATAACTTTTAGGACCTTATGATTCAAGTGTTCGTGCTGGGAATTGATTTACCTAAAAGAAGATTATCCTCTGATTTACAGACGTCTCTTTCCCAATGTAAGTCTATGGGAAAAAGTCTTATGGCCCCGATGGCATCACGTGACGGACACAGAAGTTGTAGTACCGCCGTTTGGCCACCACGAAAATTGTCCGGCGCTCTTCCTCGGGGCTCGGTTTATGCTCAAGGCATTGTGTGCTGCAATATGCTTCGAAACGCCAGGAGGCGTACGAACAAAATATTCTGTGGATACCGCCAAACATTGCATTTGTGTACTGTAATTATTACTGTCGCTTACCTCCAAGTCTAAATCATTTTCCGTCTCTCGGTGCTTCCCCTCGGGTCGCCACTCTTTTCATGAGACCTTTTTTTTTTTTTTTAGCTTCTACAAAATGATCTCTCATATTCTTTCACACCTTCAGCAGAAAGCCTGTTCTTTCCCCAGTGTGTTGCCTGTTTCTTTTCAAGTATTAAATGTCATGCAACTGTTCCTGTGGTCTCTCAATGAACAGTCGTAGAGGTGTGGGTGCAGTGGGTGCATAGTTGCAAAAGTTCAGAGGTGCACAACCAAGCGCCGCGACAACTTGCAATGCCTTCGCGCACCACACGAAAGTCGCGATGACGTAATTTTCTGGCACACGCAACTCGCACCGGCTTCACTATGGCGACCATAAACCGAGCTTGACTTTGCAGCACCTGAGTTTGATCAACCTTTTACACAGTCTGTTGACCTTAATGAGTGGGTTCCCTTCTCATTCAGCCATGTGCTTTTTTAAAGAAATTGAACATGTGTTTTCTATTCGACTGAAAGGACAGCTTGTTCTTGTATCTGTCCCCCTGAATCATTTTGAACTCTTCTTACTCACCAACTACACTCCCCACTGACTGAAGCCCTCATGCTCATTAGCGTGGATTAGAGCGTTGGATGTTGTTCTTCTTGTTCTGTTCTGTCTCGAGGTCATGCGTATCACGGGCAAGGACAACATTGTTGCTGAGTTATATCTTTGTATGTGAAAAATGTTCCATTATGTTCTCATTATTCACCATTTGTCACTTTGTGGGCTTGTGGCTATAAAAGGCAGCATGTGGAGAGGCAGAGCACTGTGTTCCGTTTGGTGAGCTGATACCTTATTGTCCTTATTTATCAGTTTGGTTGAAGGCCTCTGGTAATAATGTTTTCCATTTCATATTCGGGCCTAGTGCAGCAGAACAGCTGTTCTGAAAGTCGGTTTTCCTGGTAATCTTTTGTTGTGGCATGTTAATATGTTATGCTCCCTGGGTATGCCATAACAGAAAAGCACTAAAACAATAACTGCAAATTGCTCCAGTACAAACTGCTGAGATTGTACACAACCCCCCTTTTAACTTCATTTGAAGCAAATTCTCCAATACTATAATATATTTGTATCAAATGCTCAGATGAGTGTCGTATTATAATTCTAGTCATTGTTATTTTCCTTGTCAGTGCATATGAAGGTAGGTCGGAGTGCATGCATGTGGTTGGGTAGATCATACATGAGTTCTCAGCCAGTGTGGTGTCATGATTATCTGTTCAGCATAGCTCACTACCTCCTTCACTTTGTGATAATAATGAGAAGAATAGCCTAATGTGCTGAGGGCAACAGATATGCAATGCATTAGAAGCCCTGTTCAGACCTGGCATTTGCATGCGTCTTGGGTGATCCAATCACTTGTGGACAGCTCTAAGTACGTCTTTTCACACCTTGCATTAGAATGCATCTCCACGTGCGTCTCCAGTGACCACTTATGATCGGATCTCACTTCCCCACTCTATAAACATGTAGTAAACACATGGCTAATACAGCAGACGTTGTGACGAACACACAGGCTGAAGTACAAGATATTCCTGTTTCAAAATTTGTGCATGTAAAGCCAGGTTTCCACCAACAGTTCCCAGGACTTTTAGTAGTTCCAGGGACTAAAATGTTCCTTCAGCCCACTGTTGTCTGTGTTTCCATCGCAGTCTAAAGACCTGCGAAGATTAGGTAAATTAGTCCACTGCAATCAGCAGTGGACTAATCGTTTTTTTGTCATTTGATGCGTAATAATGGCAAATGCAATACGAATTAAGAGCCCCTGCAGCTTCGCTAATCAGCTTTTAGCCTCCTTTAGCTCATTGTTTTGGTTCTCAGGTTGCACATAGACTGCATGGTAAGCTCATGGCTCTCTTGACCCCCAGATAAAACCGTAGGCCTTTTCTAGCAATTTAAATTCAGACAGGCCGAGTGTGTCCTAACTGCTCAACATAAGCAACACCTTCTAACTCCCAACTCGTCAAATACCGCCACTTGGTCAGTGCGTCGGCATTGGAGACCGACGCACAGGGATACCCCTCTTGCGTCGGACGGACCATGGACGGCGTGTCAATATACGCTTGTTACATGCACAGTGTCCTTTCAAAATAAACATCCGTTTTCACAGAAAGTTAGGTTTAGGCAACACAACCACTTAGTTAGGGTTAGGGAACGTGGTTGACGATAACTTCACTGACTAAAGACTGACGTGACAAAATAAGTCAACGTTACTTTTAGTTTCACACGAGACATGAACACCATATTTCACTGTTGCAGCAGTTTAGCAAGTAAAGACAAATCTAATATCCAAAAAGCTGTACCATGCTTATCAATACAACTTGGCAATATACAACTACCACAAAGAAGAGGAAATGCAGCCACATCAAAGACTGGGAAACTACTTATAACTGGGTGAAGCTGGTGGAAGGCGATACTCAGAGTTTTTTGAGAAATCTGCCAGAGTTATTTTTTTATTTCACACAGGACGGGGTGAAGCGACACAGTATAGATGTGACTCTTACAAGAAACGTGGCTCAAAAAGTGCCCATGATGGATAAATTCCTATACTCAAAGATATTAGCCGGACAGACGAGGTAACAGCAGCTAAAATAACGAGCATTTACCACACTGTGCACTCCCAATTTTTTAAGATTTCAGCAAAATTGTAGACTACCTCTCAGCATTCTCCCACACAAATATAGTCTTTATCCCACAATAGGTTTGTTGGGATCTGGTCACCCTACATCAGAGAGAAGTAGTTGTGTACAAATACAGAAATGTTTCAAGAAGAGAGTGTGAGTTTTTTCTTTGGTTTTGACAATAGTCAGATTCTTTTGTTAGAAGTCACATCCCACTCATTTGATTTCCTGAATCAGCACTCTACTACATTCTCCGACACAATCCCATCCAGCTGGCCCCAGAATGACCATGCTAACTCACAATTGCCAGCAGGATTTGTAGGGTTTTGACTTCATACAACAGCTGCCAACATTTCTCTGACAGCAATAATACGGGCATACACACACTGGACTGGTCAGAGACATTCCTGGCATAATCCCAAATGTCTCTGTAATTACAACAACAGAGCAGCAGCGCCTGCCTCACACTAAGCCTGGTCTACAAGGAGGATATTGATACTGGGAGAACAAGTGATGCTGGCAGAAAAAAGTAAGAGACAACAGATTAACTAGTGCACATTAAGATGTGGAGGGGTTAAAGCAGGGAGGTGCAGCCAGCTGTTATGTAAGTCATGTCTTTATGTGGGAGTGAAGGCATATGGCTGAGCTGAGAACTAACAGAGGAAACCATCGCACTGAAAACATCCTACACCCCCAACAAGAAGGCATCTACGAGGTTATTGGTTCCTGCAGGGATGACGTATTTTTTTAGGCTAACCAGGAAGTTAGCATCGCCCTGGTTCCCTCGACAAAAAGCCAATAGGATTTCTCCATTGGGTTTTTCGGATTAGTGCAAATAATCTCTAATACTTACATGTTTTGTTCAGGAAGATAATCTTCACAAATGAACACCATTTTGATGATTTTTTAAGTATGAATGCAATCGCCAAAAGTAAAAAGGTAACGTTAGGGTATAAACGAACTACACCACGATCGCATGAATGCGAGTATACACAACGAGGCTGTAAAGGCGGACGAGTCGGCGTGATGACGTTTAGTAGTCCCGTTTAGCCACTTGTTGGCAACCGCCTTTTTAAGATACGTAAAGGCTTCAAAATTCACGAGTGGGGTATTTACTGACGTATTTTATATCGTAGAAAAATCTCTTAAGCTTGTGTTAACCATAGACGTTATTTCAGGCCTCTAACTAAAAACTAGGGCTGTCAAAGTTAACGCGCTAACGCAAATTTGTTTTAACGGCACTAATTTCTTTAACACATTAACGCAACTTGCGATTTTTAGGTTGTAACAGGCTCAGTTCTAAAGCTAGAGCCAAGATAGTGGCGTCATATGAAACTAGAAAAACCTTGAGAATCCATAGGTACCAACTATGTCATACTAGCTTGTCAGGAAGGAGGTCAAGCGCTCCAAACTTGCAAACAATTTTGGTAAGGAAAAACTGGCATGGCCATTTTCAAAGGGGTCCCTTGACCTCTGACCTGAAGATATGAAAATGAAAATGGGTTCTATGGGTACCCACGAGTCTCCCCTTTACAGACATGCCCACTTTATGATAATCACATGCCGTTTGGGGCAAGTCATAGTCAAGTCAGCACACTGACACACTGACAGCTGTTGTTACCTGTTGGGCTGCAGTTTGCCATGTTATGATTTGAGCATATTTTTTATGCTAAATGCAGTACCTGTGAGGGTTTCTGGACAATATTTGTCATTGTTTTGTGTTGTTAATTGATTTCCGATAATAAATATAAACATACATTTGCATAAAGCAGCATATTTGCCCACTCCCATGTTGATAAGAGTATTAAATATTTGATAAATCTCCATTTAAGGTACATTTTCAACAGATAAAAAATGTGTATCAATCTGCATTAATCGTGATTAAATATTTGAATCGATTGACAACCCTTTCAATTTGTAACAGTTTGCATGGCCAATTATTTATACCTTTCCACCCCCAACACCCCTTCTACAGTAAGGTCCTTATCCCTTATAAAGGTGGGGGTGTCAGGCTGCATCATAGTTATATATCTGGTTTTATGAGCACTGGCTTAAAAAAGACTAACACTTGTAATGCTCTCATTTTAGTTTCACTTTCTGCCTCTCTAAACCAGCACTCACAGCTCATCCTGCCAAAGGCTGGTGGGAGTACACATGGTGCTCTCACACAGAGCCATGAGTGGCCCCTCAGTCCTGCGACCTCTGAAGCCATGTTACATTTTATCAGTTTGTTTTTTCTGTCAGGGAATTTAAACAGAAAATTCAACTTATTAGAATAAGAGAATTTACCGTTTGTCACTGCTTCTCACTTCCTCAACCACCACCAGTGTACTATGTGTGTATGTGTGTGTCTGTTGTGCGTTATGCAAATACAGTTGATAGATCAATAGACTACAATCACACACAGTCCAGACACCTCCTACTGCTGGAAACTTGACCCCTGGAGCTGAAGCAAGGGAGAGGACAATAGATTTCATAAAGACACTAATGTTTCAGCAGCTGTTAATCATTCTCTACGTTTTTCAGCTACTCTGCACACAAAAACACCACAAGCAGGATCACGTTTCATGTCTTGTATGCTGTATGTGTCTTTTTCTTTGTGAACATCTTTCATCACAACAAGCCTAACATGCACTGCTGAACTGCAGTAGAAATGCATTGAACTCAGTAGCATCGTGCATTTGACAGACTATGCCAACTTAGAGAGTGTGGAGGACGGAAACTGCCAAAATAAAAAAAAATGATAGAATGAATAAATAAATGTCTCAATAAATAAATATGTCATTAAATGTATAAAAAATAATATTAAAAATAAATGTAGCCATTAATTAATTGATCAAATGTGACATAAATTGATATTTCTGTTTTAATTTGCGTCTTTATTTATTTCTATTTGTATTAATTCCCTTATTTATTTAATTTTCGGTTTAATTTGACCTTTTGTTTATCTATGTATTTATTTGTATTATTTTTTAAATGTATTTATTTATTTTTGCATTAATCATTTATTTATTTTGCATTCATCATTTATTTATCTATTTTGCATTTTTTTTTTTTTAATTTATTTTATTTATATTTTAAATATATGTATTTATTTATTATATATACATAAATAAAGACACATTTAATTATGAATATAAAATAAAAACATAATGCAAAAATAAATAAATAGATTTACAAATTCATAAAAATAAATACATAAATAGATAAAAGGGTAAATTAAACAGAAGAGCAAATAAACAAGGGAATTGTTATAAAGATTAAATTCATATTATAAAGTAAATAAAGAAGCAAATTAAAACTGAAATATCAATTTCTATTATTATAATACATTTTTGCTTCATTTAATGGCATATTTATTTATTTATCGAGTCATTTATTTATTTATTTATTCATTTATTTTTTATTTTGGTAGGTTCCGTCCACCATAAGAGAGAGTATTGCAGTAAACATTAGTAGTGAAATACAAAGTCCTGACTATATATTTTTTCTATGCCACAGTGCAAGGAACTCCTTGATTCCCATTCATCCACATGTTGTTTGTCTAAACACTTTTCTTCTGGGATACTCCCAACATAACATACTGTAGTTGACCAATGATTGTGAAATTGGAAACGACCAATCACAGTAAGTTCATGAGTCACACATCAATCAATTTAACCACTTGCGGCTCCATTTATGTTGATTAGTGTTGGATGTTTTATGAGACTGCGGTATTTGTGATGCTCTATAAGGACAACACATCCCTCTGTCTTCTAATAGACATCAGGTCAGCAGCTATCGCTCTCTCTATACTCACCACATAAGCCTGTCTGTGTCTAAACCTCTCTATTCATCACACCATCCCATCTATCCACACACACACACTAACATTTGGCCAATTCTACTCTTCATTTTGCTGTTTGTGCAGTGTCAGCAGAAAGAGCCAATTAAGCTGTTGTCTGTGATGCAATAAAACATTAATAACTATGAGGAATGTCTGCAGAGAGATTCACTGAGCTCACACAGCTCACACAGGCTGCTATCTGTGTCTAGACTCAGAGCTAGTGTGCTGCTGCTGTACTGCTCATTGGCACTACAGAAGGGAGATGCAGGGGAGATTGCATGACTTAACACATTTGCTATTCTAGATAGAATTGATTATTATAGTACTGCACGGACCATCATTAGTTTAAGTTCAATCTCCTGCCATCATGTTGATTATTTAAAGGACCAATAGGTAATATTTGTACTGTAATAAATCATAAAATGACCATGATATGTCAACAGAGGGAAAGGAAACATGGTGGATTGAAATCCTGGCTTATTTGACGACAATACTACAGCCAGTATGTTCTCCTTTGAAATTTCCATTCCGGTCCGGAACGTCTGTTTTTGTTTTGGCCGGTGTGATCCCGTCCACTGACCATTTCAACACCCTGTTACCACATATGAAACAAACTGGCATACAAACACAGCCTTCTGCAGCCATGGAAGCAAGCAAACCAACTGGATCAACAGAGATAACACAACATTAGATTCTACTAGGGCTGGGATGATACACCTATATCCCGATTCAATACTATCACGATACTTACCGATTCGATATGTATTGCGATTTTTAAATATTGCGATTCTACAAGAATTGCAATTTGATTTATTATATTTGTTAACTTTTTAACATTAGACCATGGGAAAAAGTTAAATCATACACTTCTAGGGACTTTTATTTTGAAAAATATAAAAATGAATACGGTAAAAATGCTTGATTCTCAGCGTGTATGTAGTCAGAGATGTCCTGATGTCAAATATATCATACATTGTCAGGAATTATTTATTACATTGTTTTCGAAGAATAAAGACATTTCCCTCACAAATTAGTTGCATTTTTTAATCTATAAAGGGACATGTAATGTTTTATACTTCTGATGAATATAATACAATTAATCTTATTTCCATATATGTATTTTGGATATACAGTTCCCTTTGTTAACACCTTATTTTGAAATCAAGACGTAGTCACACGTGTATACTTCCTCTAACTTCGCCAAGTCCGTTGCTAGCTCTCCCGTCAGCTCCGTTCTCTTTATACATCCATGGTCAGCTCCATCGGGGCATTTAACATAAATGTCAGAATATGGGTGCTCTACAGTTGTCGCATCGGCCCATTTGACCACGGAGATGACGGTCGGCTTGACCGCACGTTACCGCAATACAATAACATTTCCTGTTCGTGACAGAATTAGCATACAGCTTTAGCTATGAAGTCTAGCTCTGCTTTTCCTGTCAATGTGTGAAACCCAAAGTGTTTCCATACTTTACTGTATGTGTAGTGTTTACCACTTTGGATTAAACATGTGAGGGTCCAGGTTGTATCCACGCCGACCCTCCGCCGTTTTCTACTTTCTCGTTTTGGCTCGCTGCGGTTTGTTTTAGTTGAAGGATACAGAACGGATATGACGTCACGTTACTCAGACTACAACAATAAAAGCGGTAACTTCCTTTTGCCTCCACATAGACTCAAATGAAGCAAATACATTGGTTCTGCCATTAAAAAATCAAAAAAAAAAAAAGAAAAATCACGATACATACGGTAGGTGAATCGATTTTTCTTCCCACCCCTAGATTCTACCCGACCTGAAAAGCCTCGGCACATCTCTCTGTGGGCGTGTGCAGCTGGGTTATCAAAGCAGCGAGTATTTGAGACACACAGCCCGTGAAGTGATTCAGACTACTGCTGCTGGCCAGAGGCTAACGCAGTCATAAGTGAATAAGTGAATACAGGTCAGTCACACTGGAGGAGCGGATGGGTCACGGCTCCAGTGTTTTGAATTTGAACTGTTGTTACCCATTTTAACTGCAAGCTGTCACTACTACATATTGCTCCTTTAACGCCAGTGAAAAACATACAACTGTCTCAACACTTAAGACTGAACTGTACTAATAGTACTACTACTAACAACAACAACCAATGCACTTCAATTTATTTACTTAAGTTTTTCTATTTTTCAATATCTAAAAAGGTTAATTCTATATCATTTCTCTCAGCTATAGACTGCAGTAAGAAGGAGAAAGTCGATCAGACCTTTGGAAAACACAAAACCCGCTCTACCATGTGAGCTACCAGGGCGTCCAAAGCTGTCGTATTATTAAGAAGTTGATTGAAAATCGATACAGCATACAAAACATAATGTCGTGATACTCATGTGTAAAACATAATGTCGGGATTCTCATGTATCGTTGTTTTCTTACACCTCTACTCGCTACATAACATACTGTAGCTGACATCATCAGCCAATGATTGTGAAACTGGAAACGACCAATCACATTAAGTTCATAAGACACAAAACCATCAATTTAACCACTTGTTGCTCCATTTATGTTGATTAGTGTTGAATGTTTCATGAGACTGCGGTATTTGTGATGCTCTTTCAGGACAACACATCCCTCTGTCTTCTAATGGACATCAGTAGATGGACATCTACTCATAACACAAGTCTGTCTGTGTTTAAAACCTCTCCACCCCTGTGTATTGGCAACCTGCCACAATTATCATCACAGGTCCATGGCCAACTGGGTAGACCTTGCAAATGAGCTGACATCAGCAAGAGTTGAGTGAGTGTGTGTGTGTGTGTGTGTGTGTGTGTGTGTGTGTGTGTGTGTGTGTGTGTGTGTGTGTGTGTGTGTGGAGTCTGCTATTCTCAGCTCTCATGTCATAGTTACAGTTCAGTCTACAGTGAATACATGTAAAGTGAATCAAATCAACTTCACTTAGGCAAAGACAAAATCAATCATATTTATGTATGTACGTATGTATGTGTGTGTGTGTGTGTGTGTGTGTATATATATATATATACACACACACACACACATATATATATACACATATATATATATATGTATGTATATATACACACATATATATATATACACACACACATATATATATATATATACATACATATATATATATACTGTATATATACAGTATATATATACATATATATACTGTTTATATACTGTATGTCACGGGTTAGCCCGTGCCCTATAAAGTAAGATGCAACGCACACACACTGTAACGCCATCTCCATCATATATTATATTGAGCCGGCTTGGAGGTGTCTCTGTTAAGTGTTACCTAGGCATCAGTACTTCTCAAATGTCGGGAGACCTGCCGACAAAGTAATACAGTTCTTAATGGGGGTCATAGTGTAACAAAGCATAAATGTATTTATGAATTACACACAGGCATAAGTATTGATATTGAACATTTCCATTTATTGTAAAATGTCTATTCAGTAAATTGTTTGTCACCCTTTCTTCTCTGCTGTAGATGCGCTCCTTGGTTTAGACCTGGACTGCCGAAACCGAACAGGAGCGTACCAATAGCTTATGTAAGGGGGGTTCCCAGAGAAGGTATCAAGTACGGTAGAGTTGGAGGGGTGTGTTGGGGGGTTGACAATAGGCAATGTAATTTTAATTAGTTTGAATAATTACTTGCCTCAAAATGTTATATTAAATGTTTTATAATTTAACTATGAATTATGTCCTATTTTTTGGACTAGATATTATTATGCTGTTGTTTGATTGATTATTAATTATTATCAATATTACTTAGTAGGATCCAGCTTCATAAAAGAGGAGGCTGGAATACCTGGAGGTGGTTCAGTGGAGAGCAAGCCTTTGATTAGAGACAAGCCAGATTGGAGAGCTGCAAGGGCATTGGCAGAGCATTTTGGCAAATTTTTCTTGGGCGCTACCCACATAATCAGCTGTGCTGCTCGTCCCACAAATGCATGATCCTTACAAGTTGGACATCATTGTGAGGGTGAATAAACAGGCTTTCCAACGATGTAAAATACAATCCCAATTAGCATTGTAACAACAGAAAAATAATCCACCAAACACAAGTTTCCGAACTTTTTTTTCTCCAGTTTATATATAGAGTTGAGGCTGATCCATAGAGGCAGAGGAGGTTGCTCCTCCTCTATTTTTTGAGAGGAAAGAGGGAGATCAAACTATAAAAGAGTAATTGGTTGAAATAAACCATTACCAAACCACAAGTGTTTGTGAGCATCGTGGGGGGTAGGGGAGGACAAGCACCCTCTGTCCTGGGCGGGACCTCTCCTATCAACTCAATGCATTTCATTTTTTTCATGCTTGTCTGGGATTGGCCAAAACACGTCAAATGACGCTTCAAGGGAGGTCATCCTCCCTTAGCTGGTTACAAATCAACAACCAGCAGAGTACATGATTGACAGCGGGTTGGTCCAATCATGATGTCCAAATGTCATCTTCAGTCTCTACCGCTGTATGTACGTGATGAACTGGCAGTAAACTATCAGACAGCAGCTCATCAGGAAATAAATTATAATGTGTAAATTGTGAACTACTTTTAAATACATAGCTAAAGTAGAAGTGCACTCGGAGAGCGCAGACCTCCGCCACGGCAGGTTTCATGTATGTCGCTGCCCCTCTGTGGTTAATGGTGTTAATGCTCAGGCTGAGCGGAGTTATTAAAAAACATTCCCGAAGCCGGATCCTGACCTGGATCACCACCAAAATCGAATAGATTGTTCATTGTGTCACACCTCACCCCTCCAAAAAACTTCATTCAAATCCATCGCTGACTTTTGGAGTAATCCTCCAAACGGATAAACGGACAAACCAACAAACTAACGCCGGTGAAAACATAACCTCCTTCCTAGGCCTTCAGCCTTGGCGGAGGTAACAAAATCCTTTTTATTTAGGCCTGTTTATTGAGCTGTAGCTAGCTAATAGAGTTAGCTAATTACTAACACTATACTAGTGTTAGTGCCAGGTTCAGGCAAGGTTGCAAAATAATGTTTAGACACGTCTCTAAAACAAAGGTTTGTTTAATAAGAAATAACTGCATACAAACTACAAATCACAATTGCATTAACATCTACAGGGTGGGTTAAAGGAGCGCGGCCTAGACGTTTCCTGTATGTGCCTCATCTTCAGCACTCAATCCGGTTGTTTAACCTGATCTCCAAGCTAACTGGTCAGACATCATATCATCCTATACTATTTCTATAAGAGAGTGCAGAAGTTACAAGTTACAGAGAGCAGTTTGCAAAAAACGAATTTCCTTGATATCTGATCAGACCAGCAGTCTTTGAATTAAACAACAAAATGCTTTGCCCTTGTCCTCGTGTGAGGACATTGAGAGGGTAAATACTTGGGAAAGTTTTTCTTTTAATTTTTTTATTGATGGGTAGCCTACATACAGTATGTGTATGCCCTATTGTTGCATTGAGAGGTTTGTTTCTGCTGTTCCATTGGACCTTTTCAGACTATAGTGAATGATGATGATCAGCTTATTTAATTAGCCCTCTTTATAAATGAATCATTCAGTTTTCGCTAACAATATAAGTGTAATTAATATTTAATTAACTAAGGAGAAAGTTAATTAAGAAGTCACAGACAGTGCCACCCACTAAATAAATGCATTGTGAAGGAGAGCTGAAAAGGTGCAGTTCAGTGATAGCAGTTTTGTCTGAGATCAGAGACTTTAAATTGAACTTATAATAGTGATGCTGCATCGATATGCTCATTAGTACGGCTGCAATTTATTACCACATGATTTTCTATTGCTAATAGCTATAACCTAAAACACTAATTTTCTAAAACTCGTGAAATAGGTTAGAGATAGATAGACACCATTACAATGACAAGTGACAGACAAACTGCCCTCAGGTTGATGTAAATGACACAAAAGCAGGTGTAGAATATGTCTGAAAAGAGTTTATTAAATCAAAAGCTGTATTCACAAAGCCTTCTAATGCTAATAGCTGACCCAGGTGGTAAAATGTTATTATCGTTATATTTCCCTCAAATATTAAAGCTATTCAAGAGGCCCTCCATGAAGCGCAGTGTCCCTGGTCCGACAGCAGCAGCAGTTACCACTGCAGAGCCCTGCTGCTGTTTCCTCTGAGCTCTATTATTTCATATATGGGACACTTCACATGAAGTTAGACTTTACAGAGTTTCCCGGTGTCTTTGAGAGGCTGCGGCCGGCCTCTGGGACCGGAGCAGAATACAGCACTGCAGCAGCAACCTGTCAGTGTGTGTTGGTCCCATGCCATAGGTAGGTCTCCTAGAAATAGGCTGCCCATTCAGCCCGCCATCCATCCACACCACACATCAGCCATGATGTATGAGACGCTACACAGAGCCCATTATTCAAACTCTCTGCGCGCTCTGCAGAGAGCATTACACACACACACACACACACGCTCACCTGCTCAACTCACAGTATGTAGGTTGCTGCGACAACTGCTAAGGGTCACAGCACAGACAAAAGAAAGTCTTTATCCTACTTTCCCCTGTTTTAAGAAGCAGGACAACAAGAAGCAGTGTGTAGAGCAGGCTACACTTTATACCGGCTTAGATTGATCCTATAGTTTCATTTTATCATGGTTAGCATCTTTATTCCATTAAAGTATTTCGGGGGATCTATTAGCAGAAATGGAATATACAATTCATAACTATGTTTTCATTAGCGCATAATCACCTGGAACTAAGAATTGTTGTGTTTTCGTTACCTTAGAATGAGCTGTTTATATCTACATAGGGAGCGGGTCTTCTTCACAGAGTCCGCCGTGTTGCACCGCCATGTTTATACAGTAGCCCAGAGCGGACCGTGGTACCATCGGTTGCTGTCTGATTTAGGTTGCTCCTCAAATAGTGTGGCAGGGTTTTTCCTGCATAGAGATTATGAGGCGCGATTTTTTTTCTTTAAATCTATTTTTTACTGCCAAAATCGATATATTTGCTTAATTTGAGTCTATGTGGAGGTAGAAGGAAGTTACCGCTTTTATTGTTGTAGTCTTGAGTAATGTGACATCATATATTCGTCATGGCCCGATGGAGCTGACCACCATGGATATATAGAGAGAACGAAGCTGACAGGAAAGCTAGCGATGGACTTGGCAAAGTTAGCGGAAGTATACACGTGTCCTTGGTACGTCAATAAATAACGCCTGACAATGACTGATATATGTGACTTCAGGACATCTCTGACTACATACATGCTGCAAATCAAACATTTTAAAGTATTAAGTTAGATATTTTCAAAATAAAAGTCCATAGAAGTGTATGAGTCAACTTTTTCCCATGGTCTAGTGTTAAAAAAAGTTAACAAAAATCGCAATAAATCGTAATATCGAATCACAATACTTGTAGAATCGCAATACATATTGAATTGGAACTCAAGTATTGTGATAGTATCTAATTGGGAGACAGGTGTATCGTCCCAGCCCTAGAGGCTGCCTGCGTCAAATTTCATCCTGTCTGCAGCTTTCGACAAATCTCTGACGGGTGTCTTAAAAGAAAACACAAAGCGTTGCACTTGGTGGATTTCTGTAATTTGTAACGGCAGCGGCATTATGCTGATGTGGTGGCGCCGTATCCTAATCAGCATAGTGTGTTATGTTCACTACCTTTAGTCTAGAAGTTCCTTTTGTTTCCTATGTTTCCCTGTCCTTTTGTCTCTTGTGTGTTTTCCCCTGGTTTGTCTAGTTTGTCAGTGTGTCGGGAGGTGTGGCCTTCCTTCTCCTCCTCCTCCTCCTCTGGGCGGGCTCGGCTGGAGCAGCTGCCACCAATCAGCACACCTGCAATATATATACCCCGGGTTTCATGCTACTCTTCGCCAGATCGTTCCGTCGCCTTCAGTGGTATTTAACTAAATCAGGCTCACTAATATTTTTTGCTCTCGTCTTTGCTCTTGCTGTCGTTTTGGATATTTTGGACTTATCTCGTGTTTTTGTTTGCTCTGTGCTCAGGTCTGTCACCTGCCAGCTGTGGCTGCTTCAACCTGCCTGCTCACTCCTGAACTCGGCTCCTTGATCTACCGGGAACCCTTTTTGTTAAAATAAATATTCTTTTTGTTCCACCTTTAAAACTCTCGTTTGGTGTGCTGCATTTGAGTCCACGTTTTTGGGAACTATACATAACAGAGTGAGCCGGGAAAGGCTCTGCCAATACTGTCAAAAAGGAAGAAAAGAGCCGTATAGTTTTGGCTGGACCGCTGTAAAGAGGGAGCCACCCTTATAAATGCGAAAGTCTGTCACTGACTGACTGAGGCAGTGATGAAATTACACCATCGGTTATTGCTTTTTCAAAATTCATAGGCGCCACAGTGTTTCCGCTGGCAACGTCTTTGACACCACAGCAAAAAAAAAAAAAAACACTCCACGATCAATCATAAACACGCCGACCTGGCGTTCCAAGTTTTAATTTAGTTTTATATCGCCAGCTGGCATTTCTGAACATGTGTGCCTGAACGCCGTCTTACAACGCCAGTGTGCGTCTGTTTTACTCAGGTGAAATGCAAGGAAAGAAAACAGTTTATCTTTTACATTTAATCAACTTAATTTAACATCTGTAAAACATGATAAAAGCAAATCATTTAAATTAGAAAGTAAATATATATACATGTATATAAAAAAAATTTATAGACTGTCTCATAAAAGTGTCTTGTAAAAGTATGTGAGGATTCACATTTTTAATAAAATACAGATACGTGAACTCCTAAAATACATTGCATGTAAAAGGTGTTTGCTAGAGACAGTTGAAGGCTTGGTACACATGCACCAAGATGGTACCACCTCCGCCTCATTTTGACACAGCTAGATAGCTCAGTCCGTGGGGATTTGGCTTGGGAACTGGAGGGTTGTCGGTTCAAGTCCGCGCGGACCAAGAACGGATTGTGGACTAGTTCCTGAAGAGGTGCCAGTGAGCAAGGCATCGACCCTCTAAAACTGCTCCCCGGGCACTGTATGGTAGCTGCCCACTGCTCATAATATATTAGGATGGGTTATATGCAGTAGCTAATTGGCCATGGCCATTTTCAAAGGGGTCCCTTGACCTCTGACCTCAAGATATGTGTTTTCAAGCCACTATGAATGATTGTGCGATCATAACATCTTCCAAATGATTCTGATGGCCTAAAAAAAAGAAAAATCCCATCGAAAATGCAGTCCATGTGGCCGTTCATTCTGTGTCCTCAGAGTGGATATCAGAGTCTACAAGTGGATATTCTGCCCTGAGGGTGGTGCTAGAGGGAGGAGTGTTTAATATGGAAATAATTCTGCTGAATAGTTGCATGTGAACGTGATTGTTAAGAGACAGGAATGGAGACTGGGTAGCTCTTCAGACAACAAGAAGAGTCATTAGAATTGTTAATGCTTTAGGGACTTGCATCATTTAGTAACTACAGTGAGAGGTGACGATTCCATGACATGGCTCCTGCAGTCACAGAGCCTCTAATCCTCTCATCTGCCCTGTGCGTTCATCTCATTTCATCTTCACCCCCCTCCTCTCCCCACTTCTCCACAGCCTCGTTCCTCTCCTCTCCTCTCCTCTCCTCTCCTCTCCTCTTCTCTCCTTTCTTCCCATCCACTCTGCACTGGAACATTCCGCTATGATCAATCAGATTACATAAGAGCACTGCAGTGAGAAGCAGCGAGGAAGAGAGAGAAACAGACTACAGAGAAGTGAGAGATGCCATGCCATCTCACTTTCCCTCTTTTACACTACTACTATCTCTCTTTCTCTCCCCCTCCCCCCAACCCTCACCCCATACTCTTACATCATCACCTGATCCTATCTGCTGCAAGTGTCCACACTGCAGTGAGGGTCACGCAGAGGTGGGTTCTTCAACTGTAAAAAAGTGAATTTGGCAGCTTGAAGAAAGAGAAAAGCGAGATTTCATTCTGCTCCAGAGCACGGAAAGGCTATCAAATATCCGGAGGGGTTGATGGAGCTGTTGCTGAATACCAATTACTCAACAGCAGTGTTGAGCTAGTTACTGGAAAATTACCGTTAGTAATTACTAGAGACGTTCCGATACCGATTCCAATACCTCAACTTGCGATGCCGAGTACCAAGACCTGTCCGCTATTTTCATGCATGTCCAAACATATCCACGTGTGAACTAACTAGCAGCGTTGAAAGATTAGATTTCAATTTCAGTAAAACAAACTAAAAGTCGCTGAGAGGCTGAGGTCAAGCCTGGTTTACTGTGTCTGCCGCGTCACCAAAAAGATTAACTGAGATCCAAAATACAACAGGATAAACTTATTATAACGTGCACAAAATTATGATTAGAATAATCACAGCGATGAAAAAGAAAGTGGCGGTCAACACAAAATACGTCCGCCCAATACGTCATGATCACGCGATAATACATGACGATATCACAAACACTAACGAATACCAATAGCAAAATATAAACCTCATTAACATTACTAAAAACATTCACTCCTTTCTGAATGCATTCACGGCTCCTACAACACACACACACCCACCCAGCCCGTTATGAGAGCCAGACCTGCTTGCAAACCACCAGCTTTATAGTAGCACCATTGTCGGGACTGGGGACTGAGATGAGGACAGAGACAAGGACTGAGCACCGCGGCGCTCTCCGAGGTGCTGATCCTGCTGCTGGGAGCAGCTGTCCACAGTGTGTGTGTGTGTGTGTGTGTGCTAGAGAGAGAGAGAGAGAGAGAGAGAGAGAGAGAGGGGAAGAGAAGGAGGACTATTTCACACAATTTTTCTGTAAGTTATTAATAGCTTACTCAGAACGCTGCTTTGTCACTTTTTGACCTTCCCACCCGAACCCGCCAGAACCCTGGGTCGATCACTACTGGCTACATAAAAAAATAACTAAGTAATGATCCTTTCACAAACGGTAGGTTAGTTAATTAATTTTGAAAATACTGCGTTAAGAGTACTAGTTACTGCCAGTTACTGTAACACATTAGTCCCAGTGGATGTGAAGCCAATGCAGTGTCTTAAACCTGCATTATATCTAAGGTCCAGCAGGGGGCGACTCCTCTGGTTGCTGAAAGAAGTCTGATTTTATAGAAGTCTATGAGAAAATGAGCCTACTTCTCACTTCATTTATTACCTCAGTAAACATTATAAACATGAGTTTATAGTCTCAATGGCTAGTTTCAAGTCTTCTTCAATACAGCATGATGTTCATTTAGTAAATGATGGTCCCATTTAGAGTCAAAGAGACCATAAAGCAGGGGATGCTTTAGGGCGTGGCTACCTTGTGATTAACAGGTCACTACCAAGGTGATGTCTGTGCTTTTGTCTTAGAACTTTAACCCTTTCACAGTGTGTGTTCACGAAATGCCTAGAAATGTCTTATTCAGCGTTCAGTTGTACTTAGCTCCACCCGCGTGTCACTTGTAGTTGCAAAGAAACCAAGATGGTGACGGCCAAAATGCCAAACTCAAGGCTTCAAAATGGCAGTCTAGCTTCTTGTATACAGTCTATAGTTAGTCCCAACACTGCTCAACAGTTACCATTCCAAGACATTTCTACACATGGCAATCGCACCGCCCTCAACGCTATAGAGGGTAGTGAAAACTGCAGAGCACTTCACCAGGACAGCGCTGCCATCCATCCGCTACACCCAGCGGTGCAGGAAGGGTCAACAGGATCACCAGAGACCCCAACCACCCCAACCACAAACTGTTCTGCCTGCTGCCGTCCGGCAGAAGGTCCAGCAGCATCTACTACTCCACCTGTTTACTGACCTGGTTACTTACTGTTTACATCTCAGTATATATATGCATATCATATTTGCAATAACGCGTTAACGCAAATTCGTTCAAACGCCACAAATTACTTTAACGCAACTTGTGACTCATTAATATATGACTAAATATTAGGGCTGTCAATCGATTAAAGTATTTAAATCGCGACTAATAGCACATTTTTTGTCTGCTCAAAATGTACCTTAAAGGGAGATTAATATTAGTACTTAATATACTTAATATTCTTATCAACATGGGAGTGGGCAAATATGCTGCTTTATGCAAATGTATGTATATATTTATTATTGGAAATCAATTAACAACACAAAACAATGACAAATATTGTCCAGAAACCCTCACAGGTACTGCATTTTGCATAAAAAATATGCTCAAATCATAACATGGCAAACTGCAGCCCAACAGGCAACAACAGCTGTCAGTGTGTCAGTGTGCTGACTTGACTAAACTGCATGTGATTATCATAAAGTGGGCATGTCTTGTAAAGAGGAGACTCATGGGTACCCATAGAACCCATTTCCATTCACATATCTGGAGGTCAGAGGTCAAGGGACCCCTTTAAAAATGGCCATGTTTCGTATGTTTTGTCTTTTGTACATTTGAAATGTGAGATATTATGTTATATTGTTAACTAAATTCTGGCAATAAAATTAACAAAAAAAAAAACAAGGAAAAGCAACACTGAACTTGAACCATTAGCCTAAAGTGTGCTTAAAAAACTCTTTGGCTTTGGTAAGAAAAGTGACTTCAGTCAGTAAGAGCATCTTATCAGAGCTCATGCAGTGTTACCACAGGCAAACGCTGCTCAGCCACTGAGGCTAATTAATTCCAGGTGTACAGAATCATTACGCGAATGCACACAGCACTTAAAAGCAGCGACACAGCAGATCTTCAGCGTCAACATGGCAGAGAAAAGAGTGACGTGTTTCGGAGCAATGGCTGTTGGTTCAGTCGTGTGAGGAATACAAACAAGAGGGCAATACAAGGGAAGCAGACGGATGACACTGAGGTGAACGTGTGAAGGGATGGAACTTGCTGGAACACAAGATTACTTTAAAGCCAAATATTTAGACTGTACACCTGATAAATGACTGGCAAGACGATTTAGAATAAGCAGATTTTTTTCAGATGACAAGCCTATGGGAGCAGTTCCTAGCAGCAGTAAAAGAGCATGGCAGCGAGACGGAACAGGAGCAAAAAGCAAGATAAAACATAAAACTAGAGCTGGGCTTATCTATCAGCCTATATTAGCTTATTACAGATACATCAGTATCGGTGTATATTATGTCCAATAAGTAACAAGAAACTGCGGCACAGAAATTCTAAATAGTTTTGAGGTCAACAGTGACACCGTTACATAAGGGATCCGTACACGCCAAAGTCTTGTGGAAAGCCTTCCCAGAAGAGCAGCAGCTGTTATAGCCGCAAAGGGGGTTCCAACTCCATATTAATGCCCATGGTTTTAGAAAGGGATGCCCAACTAGCTCATACAGGTGTCCACTGACTTTTGTATCTTCACCGTGTAAATATATATAAATGGATGCTATAATCACATTTGTACAAACCAGGTAGCATAATTCAACTGATGGAGAACTTCCAGCCCAATCGCCAGGAAACATTTTTGGCACTGTACTAAAAATTTGTTTTAAAGACCAATAATATCTTTAACGCATTAACGTAACTTGTGAGGTGTAGTGGGCTCAGTTTTATAGCATGAAGTGAGTGAAGATACTGGCATCATATGAAACTAGAAAACCTAAGGAATCCATCGGTACCAACCATGTCATACTAGCTTATCGTGAAGGAGGCTAAAGTTACGACCAAAGTAATGCTAGATTTAGCGAAGAAAAACTGGCATGGCCATTTTCAAAGGGGTCCCTTTACCTCGGACCTCAAGATATGAAAATGAAAAGGGGTTCTATGGGTACCCACGAGTCTCCCCTTTACAGACTTTATGATAATCACATGCAGTTTGGGGCAAGTCATAGTCAAGTCAGCACACTGACACACTGACAGCTGATGTTACCTGTTGGGCTGCAGTTTGCCATGTTATGATTTGAGCATATTTTTTAATGCTAAATGCAGTACCTGTGAGGGTTTCTGGACAATATTTGTCATTGTTTTGTGTTGTTAATTGATTTCCAATAATAAATATATACATACATTTGCATAAAGCAGCATATCTGTCCACACCCATGTTGATAAGAGTATTAAATACTTGACAAATCTCCCTTTAAGGTAAAATTTGAACATATACAAAAATGTGTGATTAATTTGCGATTACCTATGGACAATCATGTGATTAATCATGATTAAATATTTTAAACGATTGACAGCCTTACATTGTACATTTCTGCAAACCGCGGGATAAGTTGAATGCGGACGTGTTTGCATTCGGTCAGGGCAAGTGAGTATTAGCAGTATATCAAGCAACTGTTATGTGGTATAGTCAAAGGTGCTCTATAAATCATCTCTGGTTGAATAACTAAGTATAACAAGCTAGAAAGTCCTCTAAGGACGGAAGGGTAAAACAAACAGCTTGTTTCGCTATGTTACGTAAGAAAGCCCGCTAATGGCGGCTGTTATTTATTTACGCGAGCTACGGTTGTTATGATTGTTGCATTACATTGTTACGTTATTATTTTAACTCAAACCATGATCTTTTTTCGAACCTTAACCAAGTAGTCATTGTACGTTTCTGGAAGCGTGATACGAGGCTGCTATGAAATGTATTTTTGGTTCAGAAACGTCCACATCCAACGTACCCATTCATTTGCAGAAACATACAATGCCAACATTTTTTTCTGGCGACTGGGTCGAGAACTTCCTAGAAAAAGGAAATGATGTTTCTGTTATGTAGCCTACCCTCATTGATATAAATGGGATGGACAAAATAATAGAAATAGCTGTCATTATAAGAATGCAAAATTCAAAAAATACATCCTGCTAAATAATCAGTTGAATCAACACCTCTCTGTCAGCATCCTAATCTTCATTAAGGGAAGATGTATTACAGGCCTGGTGGATTAGACCGGGTTAGTTTTAGCTAGGTGGATCTAATAGACTGAGTCTGAGTCTCAGTGTATATTTCAGTCCATTTGGAAGCAAATATTGAGATTGACATACAGCAGGTGTGAGCTCCACGCATTATGTTGGCAATAACTGCAGGCTACAGTCTGTCAAATAGTGATAAAGTTGATATGAGCTGCGTTTAGACATATACTTCTGTTTGCTGTACATCAGTACTGAGAGACTCTGGGGAGGAGATGTGGAGAAAGCTCCTGTGTTTCAGTCTGGCAGATTGATTGGAACACTGGCCTTGAGGTATAGAGTTAGGTCTGATAACCAGCCTGGGACCAGGCTAGTCTGGAGGCATCAGTTTCCATGGTAACTGAGGTCAGACCCAAAGAGTATAGAAGCAAAGAGACGAAACTCTGGTGCTTTTTTTGACAACAGCCGCTAGATGGCGCTGCGGTAGCACTGCCGCCATTTTGGACTGAAAACACTAATGAGTCTTTGCCCGTGGATGTATAAAGAGACGTCTGTAAATCAGAAGATAATGTTGTTGTTTTTTTACGCAAATCAACTTCCCAGTACAAACACTTAAATAGCCCTCATTTAAACCATTATGTCCTAAAAGTTGTAAAAGGAACTAACAGCTGAATACAGAGTTATTTTCCTCGGCATAATGAACCTGCATCAGATCCACGGGACTGCTCCGCCCTGCACGCTCATATGACATAACCGGTTCTGCCAGCTTCCTGCTAGCTGTATGTGGCTGTAATAACGGTTATATTGGCTGTAATTCATCACTTTTATTATCTTATAATACACCCATGGGCTGTATTTTGTACGGTACATTGTAGGTGGACGTTTTACTGGTGTCCGGTAGTCGCTTTCAGTCCAAAATGGCGGAAGCATAGCTTTGCTGCTGGGCACTGACCAACCAATTGACTTCTTACCAAAATACGTTCTTTGTCAGCCCTATTTAAACCTACTTTATGTAACAGGGTTTCTTAACACTAAGCCTGGTTTACGGAAATAAGCCTGGCTTAACTGAAAGCTTTACTGCACACCTCTCTGTTCATGTATGTATATTCTAACAATCATGTCACTGCTGAGTAAAAAAGGGAAACCTTCATCCCCTGCTGAAATTCTGACTCATGTCTCATCTTCTTTCACTCTGTTCATCCTTTGAACCCGTTAAAGGTCACCTTCAAAGCATGTTTCACTTTTAAAGCACATGCCCCTCCGCACAAACACGGTCCTCTCTACCTGGGGCAGCACTGCTGTCTCTCACCGTCTGACCCTTTAATCACCCTGTTCTCCCCCCCGTCTTTCTCCCTTCCTTTCACCTTTACTTGCATGAAGATTCACAAACAACTTCACCAAAGCATCAGGATTAGGGCTGTCAATCGATTAAAATAGTTAATCGTGATTAATCGCAAATTATTCGCAGATTTTTTTATCTGTTCAAAATGTACCTTAAAGTGAGATTTGTCAAGTATTTAATACTCTTATCAACATGGGAGTGGACAAATATGTTTGTTTTATGCAGGTAAATCAATTACCAACACAAAACAATGACAAATATTGTCCAGAAACCCTCACAGGTACTGCATTTTTTATTTTTTTATTTTAATCACAAACAAAAAAAAGTTACATCTAACCATGAAACTATGTTTTCATTAATACAAAGTTATGCAAAAGGCACACTCAGCTGTTGACCTGCAAGCATGCACACACAGTAATAACCCACACACACACACACACACACAGGCTTTAAATCACAGCAGTGTATTGACCAATATGTTGTCTAACATTAATTATGAATCCACCAATCAGCCTCACCACTGCTTTTGAATTATTCAGCAGTGGTATACAATGTTTAAATGAGCCTGACCAGACCTGAAGAAGAGCAGTCAACCACTCTGGTGATTGATATAGGTGATATTGATGTAGGCCACTCAGGAAGTTAGCAACACCCTGGGTTCCTTTGACAAATAAGCAGATGGGATTTTTCCATTGGGTTTTGGATTATTGCAGAAAATAAGCTCTGTGGCAAACAAACGTTTATGATACCTACAGGTTTTGTTCAGAAACATAATCTTCACAAATGAACACCACTTGTTGCCTTTTTTAAGACACATAAAGGCTTCAAAATTCATGAGTGGGATATTTATTGATGTATTTTATGTTGTATAACAAAACGTTAAAATCTCTTCAGCTTGTGTTAACCACAGACCTTATTTCAGGCAACTAACTAAAAACCCATTCAGAAAACCCATTGACTCCCAGACGAGGGAACCGGAAGTGCTAAAATACTAACTCATTTCTGGGTTTTAGGACTCATTCCTGTAGCTTTCTATATGCTGATCTCTTATACCGTCTCTTTCTTAACAACACTTTGGCCTCTAGTTTGAGTGCAGTGCACCAGAGCATTCAGCAACACATCACTGTAGTGGTGGTACACACAACTAGCCTACAGCATCTACACCACAGGGAATCACAGGTAACTCACCATGCTATATATTTACAAGATGTTCCCCATTATAACAACACACAGGCGATGCTGTGATGCACAATATCATCTACAATACGTGATCTGTGTACCTGAGGAGGGAAACATGACCAGAAATAGCTAGAGAAGTTATTTTCTGCTCTTCAAAGGCATAAATTAATCAGAGCTTGTGTTTGTTCGCTGCCTTTTGAAGGGAACTTCACTTTCAGACAGCTGACAGTGCACAAGCCTGAGTTTCTCTCCTACACTACGCCACAGATAGACATAGACACACCCTTGTTCATCTTTTGCACATCAGTACATCTGACTGCCCTGCCAGCGTTTAGACCTGTCAATTGAAAGATGGGGGATGAGAGCAGTGGTCCTTCACCATTACACACAGCTGTGGCTTTATAGAGCTCCTGCATCATTAATTCATCACATGTACCTGTGCACCACCACTGGCAGTGACATCATCGGCATGAAAGGTAATCAATGATTTAGTTAATAGCACTCATATTGAAACAGACTTCACAAAGTGCACTAAAATAAAGATTAAACTGAAAATAATTTAAAAGAAATTACTCAAATAGCATCAACGTTGCATCAAATTATGCGTCCAATGTAAATAAAAAGGATAATAAAATAAAGTGCAGAAAAGTAATTAAGTTTATAAATGCGCCTTTTATTGGCAGATTATAGATTAATTTGAAAACAAAACATGACTTAACACTTAAACCATCTGTGTTTTATTGTTGTTTTACCCAATTTGTTCCACTTCACCATAGTACACTGGGCTCAACATGTAAACTAGGGCTGTCAATCGATTAAAATGTTTAATTGTGATTAATTGCATAATTAAACACACATTTTTTATCTGTTCAAAATGTACCTTAAAAGGGAGACTTGTCAAGTATTTAATACTCTTATCAACATGGGAGTGGACAAATATGCTGCTTTATGCAAACATATGTATATATTTATTATTGGAAATCAATTAACAACACAAAACAATGACAGATATTGTCCAGAAACCCTCACAAGTACTGCATATTTAGCATAAAAATATGCTCAAATCATAACATGGCAAACTGCAGCCCAACAGGCAACAACAGCTGTCAGTGTGTCAGTGTGCTGACTTGACTATGACTTGCCCCAAACTGCATGTGATTATCATAAAGTGGGCATGTCTGTAAAGGGGAGACTCGTGGGTACTCATAGAACCCATTTTCATTCACATATCTTGAGGTCAGAGGTCAAGGGACCCCTTTGAAAATGGCCATGACAGTTTTTCCTCGCCAAGATTTAGCTTCCTTCCCAACAAGCTAGAATGACATGGTTGGTACCAATGGATTCCTTAGCTTTAAAACTGAGCCAGCTACAACCTCCAAAAGATTGATTGCGTTAATGCGTTAAAGAAATTAGTGGTGCTAAAACAATTTTGTGATAATGCATTATCATTGCATTAACGCTGACAGCCCTAATGTAAACCTAATCTGAAATATGGTGATAACATTCTGTTATTATAAATACAGTTTATTGTGTGGCAAACGGCTTTGTGGTAGGTATCGTTTCATCAGTGTACGTCAAGAGTGTATGTTTTGTTTAACTTCTGATCATCAGTATATAAAATAATGAAGTGGTCAGCATTTTTGTACCATAATGCGTGCAGGCCAATTACAAAATACAATTAAGTGAAATGACCTCAAAAGCCACTGTTTTCTGCTGGAAGTTCTGCTTCAGAGTGCAGAAAAGTGCAGATTTTAGCTTTAGCAAAATGACTGATGTGTTTGACAAAAGGTCGTTGGTTTAATTAGGCTTTTTTTAACAAAGCAGTCTGTGTTTGTTGAAATTTTCCTTTAAATCCAAACAGAAGAATATACAGGGACTTGCGGTGGACTCGGTATAGAAGTGGTCCTGTGTGGTGCAGTGTGGGGCGAGGGGGTGTTGCATTAGTGGGAGGAATGGCAGCGGAAAAAGCAATAGTCCTCCATCAGCTGTCAGTGCAGCACGCACACAAAGAAACTGATGAGCCCCGTTTTCTCAATATGAAAGTTTAATGACTTCCTTCCTAGTTTCATAAATGTTATGACCTCTCTCTGAGCCACACAATTCCCTCACTATCTATCAACCAATCACTGCATTCCAGATCAGCTCAAACCCACCCACACAGTGTAGATCAAGGCTCAGTGCACCATCCTTTTGGCTTTAAGGTCGATCATACCATATCAGTAAAAGAAGCATCAATCAGTCAAATCGATGGCTGTATTCAAAACCGCCTATTACATACTACTGAGGAACGCAGTATACGGTACATACTGCGTTCCTCAGTAGTATTTAGTATGAAACAGTTAAAGCGATGTACCCATACCGATACTGTATGTAGCGATGTAAACTCGTACCACTATTGCAATATTATGGAAAAAGCAAGCTATGCCCGCGGGCGATTGTGGAGCTTTTCAACTCCAAAAAGACAGATAAACACAGGTTCCTGTTAATTTATAATGGACATTTATGTTGTAATATTTAAACAAACTATCCGTCAACAAGGAAATAAAAGCCCCTCTTGTCTACAGACCGGTCTCTAGAGGGCTCCAGCCAGCTCATAGTGGTCTGTGAGCGTGACCGCCCAGCTGGCGAGGTAGCTGTCACGGCAGTTTGAGGAGCTTCTAAACTCAAAAATTGTTGGAAGAAATGTTCGATTCGCCATCTAATATCGTAAAACTGTCAATATTCAAAATCTACACACTTGATTTCTCGCCTCAAAAATGTTCAGAAGTGAATTTAGTGATGAAATAGCTACAAAAAACGTAAATAACTGGTTTTGACTGCTGTTGTTGTTTTTTAACCTGCAGTTTATACCGTTCCCGCGCTTTGCATTGTGGGATAGTCGGCGAGGTAGACTGGTCTGATGCAGACTGGAGATTTTTTTCCAAATCAGTACGTCATACGGGTATTTTTGGCATACTGGAGATTTTGCTTTTGTTTGCATATTGAATACTACATGCTTCATTTTGGCCAAATCAGTATGTAATACTAGTATAGTATGAGGTTTCGAATACAGCCACGCTACAATGGCCCAAAACATTTCCTTTGGTACGAACCGTGCTGCAGCTTCAGAAACGATGTCAATTCAAAAGCACATGTGAACATTCAAAACAAATACAACGGTAACGTGCTACGAATAAAAAAGAAAACGTGCTGCAGAAAGACGAAACAAATAGATTAAAAACCAACACGCCGCATGTACGATGCAAAGTCAAAAACACACAAACCCCGAAAAATGCTGCGTATCCAGTCAACACAACGGAAGTTCTCCGGGTCTCTAGGGGGAGCGCTAAGTGGAACAGAGGGGGAGAGAGACCGGACTTGACTGGTATCAATATACTTGACTGGTATCAGCACGAATACTAACTAAAATACTAAATTAAAACATTAAGTGGATTGATCCCAGGATATCTGCTACATGTTTTCATGTTTCAAAGTCTCCTTTCCTCAACATGTCCTGTCTTTCTTTAGCTCCTCTTCTTTAAACAACAGTTGTTTTCATACTTTTCATTTACTGGGTCAGCAGTGTATGTTAATAAAAACTTGTTTTGCTCCACAGGCCGGTCAGCATGTCCTTACATGGGGAACTGAGCTCCCTTGATGAATTTAGGACAGTGCTGAACTGGCAGAATGGGTACAGTATCTTTTATACTAACACAAACAAGCTCTGCATGGCTGCTCCTAAACACAGCTCCTCACTCTCACAGATCTATGCACTGCTCCGACCTATTCCACATAATACCAGCGAATATAAGACTGGCGCTGGTTTCAGACACTTGCTTCCAACGGTAACTTTGGTTATTAGGTGAGTGCTTGTGGATGACAGACCCAGGACAGGATGAAAGCACCTGTAGTTATGAGACTGTCCTCCCAGCATGATAGCTGTTAGTTCAACGCCTCATACAACCTGTATCCCCCAACAAGGACCTCTCACAGCCATTTATATTATAGACAATGTTACAGATCTATCAGTATCGGTGTATAATGTCGGCTAATAAGCAACAAGACACTGCAGTAAAGAGATGTCAAACTTGGTTTGATGTCATTTAGAAACGGTGCCACTGTTACGTAGGTTCAACTGTAAAATGTCCCAATCAGTATGTAAAAATTAAAATTATCTCAGGGATCTGTCTCAAGATTATGTGTTTATGTTAGGGCTGTCAATCGATTAACATATTTAATCATGATTAATCACATGATTGTCAATAGTTAATCATGATTAATCGCAAATTAATCACACATTTTTTGTCTGTTAAAATGTACCTTAAAGGGAGATTTGTCAAGTGTTTAATACTCTTATCAACATGGGAGTGGGCAAATATGCTGCTTTATGCAAACGTATGTATATATTTATTATTGGAAATCAATTAACAACACAAAACAATGACAGATATTTTCCAGAAACCCTCACAGGTACTGCATTTAGCATAAAAAATAAGCTCATCAATCAAATCATAACATGGCAAACTGCAGCCCGACAGGCAACAACAGCTGTCAGTGTGTCAGTGTGCTGACTTGACTATGACTTGCCCCAAACTGCATGTGATTATCATAAAGTGGGCATGTCTGTAAAGGGGAGACTCGTGGGTACCCATAGAACTCATTTTCATTCACATATCTTGAGGTCAGAGGTCAAGGAACCCCTTTTGAAAATGGCCATCACAGTTTTTCGAGAAGGAGGTTAAATAATGCTCCAAACTTATGCTGAAGTTTGGCGAGAAAAAACTGTCATGGCCATTTTCAAATTTCTAATAATAAATATATACATTCATTTGCATAAAGCAGCATATTTGCCCACTCCCATGTTGATAAGAGTATTAAATACTTGACAAATCTCCCTTTAAGGTACATTTGGAACTGATGAAAAATGTGGGATTAAGAAGAAGCCCAAGAATAAATACTAAAAAATATATATAAAACACGAAATTGTGAAATAATCCAATAAACTGTTGAAAGTCATCTTATTTTATTTCAGGTCATTTGTATTTAAGGCCTACAGGAGCTGAATATTTGATCGTCAAAAGATAGATCACAGGCGGAATGTCCCTTTAATTGACCTGCAGTGGCTATCCATTGGAATTCTCTGCTCGGTCTGCAAACACAGACATTTCTCTGTAACAGAGATTAAATGAACACAAACACACGGCTGCTGCCATGCTGGTTGCTTTGTGCTGAGACATCAGCAGTCACCAGTAACCATGTATTGATCTGCATTCAAAGTGCACTTAGCAGGGAGTGCTGCAGGATTAGAGGGAGGGGAGGGGATGGAGGAGGAGGATGAAAGGTAGGAACAGGAGGAGAGGAGAGGACGAGGCAGACGGGAGGAAGAAGGGGGAAAACAAAAAGCCTGGATGAAAATGTACTATTGCTATTAGAAAACTCAGCGTATTTAATACAAAAAAAAACACATTTCACTCTAAAAGGGAGATAGAGGCAGTAGAGCTAAACATTATCGACAGGAGCAAACGGTTGTTACCAGACAGTTATTGGTAAAGCCAGCGGTGATGTAGTGAGAAGGTCGGGCTAATCAAAAATAATGAGCTGCATGGGTTGCTCACGTACCATATGATACTACTGATAATCAGGAACCTTTATCACAGTTTAACTTAGTATTGATTGTGATCAGTAAGGAGTCTGTTTTCATTTAGATCCACCTGGATAAAACATATTAAAAGGTGCAGTGTGTAGGATCTGGCGGTATCTAGCGGCGAGGTGAGGAGAATGCAACCAACTGAAGCCTCTCCCGTGTGCAAAGCGTGTTGGAGAGCTACAGTGATTCATATTTGATCAGCGCCAGCCTAGTTTGACCGTTTGATCGGAGTTCACGAGTGATTGACAGCTGCTCAGAGACGGCAAGGCTCCAGCTCGGCTCTGATTGGTTGTTTTCCTCCGGTCTGTGAAATCTTGAAGATGCCTTTAGCAGCACCCGAGGACACCGGAGGAGGACACTGGAGGAGGACACCGGAGGACACAGAGGCACATCATTTTTTTCAGGTAACCTGTCTCATGTACTACTGTCAGGATATCGTGACCGTTTTTTTAATCATATTTGCTGCCTACTCCAGCTTTAATGAGGGTTTTTCAGTTTTTCTGGAGAGGATCATCTTCATAGGATTTCAGTAGTTTTTCCTGTCTGTGCTGCCACTCTGTATTGTACTGTCTTGTTGAATGAGTGTTGCTACGCTACTGCCTTTTTGCTCCGGTCTCTGCCAAATACCATTTGACTCTGATGAAGATGCAGTGCACGTCCAGACGTTAGTCACTTTCGCCTAATGAAGTATTAAATGAGTGCTCCGGTGCCTTCCCTGGGTTCACTCCCTATGAAGTGGCCCTCTCATTCTCCCCGTCCTCTGAGCGCTGCTCCACTAGAGCGTCAAGATGTTCTGAGGTGGATAGATGCACCTCACTATCAGTGCCACTCTCACCAATATACCACACTGTGTATACTGACTGCTCTAATACTGTAACTAAGCACAGTAAATCATCTACAGCAACCACAATCACACTGACTGAACTGGAATGAATTCATTATGAATATTACAATCTCATCTGATGTGGATAAATGAGGTAGCAAGACGTTGGTGTTGTAGTGATAGTTTGAAAGTGGTTGAGACAGTCCTAAACCGGGCTGGTCTACTTAATTGTTTGGTGGTGTACTGTATATTGTTAACTAAGCCTGGACTGGGAAATACCCAACAAGGTCTCACGGGAAGGCGTACAAATATCGCAAGATTACATGGACATTCCACTTGTCATGAGTAAAGCAATATTTAAGTCTGATGTTGCCTTATACATAAAATAATGATCCCAGTCACATCCACACAATGAGGCATACAGCTTATTAATTACACGCTCGTATCGTATCAGTACTCTGTATCGGCCAATACCCAAAAGCCCAGGTATCGCTATCAGTATCGGGACTTAAAAAGTTGGATCGATGCATCCCTAAAAATAAGTAAGTGAACTAAATAAAACACGTACGTAAACTACGGGAAACACGTCATGAACGTCAACAAAAAACAATCATCACGTGACAAACGTCACAAACGTAACTTACGAAACAAAACACCGGTCAACAACGGTCTTGAACACGGGTCACCTGGTTAAAAGTCCGGTCAAATAGTATAGAAGCAAAGAGACGAAACTCCGGTGTTTTCTTGACCACACCCGCTCCCGCCATTTTGGACTGAAAACGTTTATTATATTTATAATATTTTACTGTTCAACACAGGCCCCCACACGCCCACAATAAGTGGTCTTTCTCGCTTTTTATACTACGTCATTAACGCTTACCGTAGCATTTATACACGGATGCGTTTACATTGCAGTCAGTGCAGAATACATGGCGTACTCTAGAAACATGGAAATCAAGAAAGGCGTACTTATTGCATGCTAAATGCCTTGCGCAATAGTGTGCCATATATACACCTTTTATAATATTAATAATAAACGGTCTCACAATACCCCGATACTCAGATCTCTCCATTTGCTCCAAGTGGCGTATAGAATCCATTTTAAAATTCTCCCTCTCACCTTCAGAGCGCTGCACGATCAGACTCCTGCATATGTTGCTGAACTACTTTGCACCCTACTCATCAGCTCGCTCTCTGAGGTCAAACAGCCAAAACCTGTTGTCGGTACCACGCACTCGCCTTAAGACTCGCGGTGGTCGTGCTTTCGCGGCCGTAGCACCTAAGCTATGGAACGCTCTGCCCGCGCCTTTACGGTCGGCTGACTCAATGGATTCATTTAAAAGTCAGTTAAAGACTCACCTGTTCAGACAGGCGTCCGAGTAGCCTGTATGTACCGGGCTTGCATTTATGTATTTACTGTGCATTGTGTTTTAATTAGTCATTTATTAATCACGTGGATCATGTGGTCACCACATTTTTATATAACATTATTCTTGTATGTTTTTTATAAAGCACTTTGTGATGTTATGTCTGTGAAAAGCACTATATAAATACATTTTACTTACATTTTGTGCGAACGGGCTGAAATACCACACACACTCACTTTATCACCTGAAGCATCACCATCCAATAAAGCACACAGAGTGCAAGCACACAACCTCACACACCAGAAATCTGACCCATCCCCCGGAACGAGCATCTATGCACTGAGAGAACCACCTCCACCCCCCCCCCCCCGCATCAAACCGTAACATTACCATCTGCTTCGTGGAAAATTAAGGATACAAGCTGTTGAACATAACTGGTCCTCAATGGGTGTTCCCATTCTCCTCATTTCGAGAATACATATCTAACTCTGTGAAATTGCTTCTTTTTATGTATGTATTTGAGGGGTGCAATCATTATTTTTTTCATTATCAATTAATCTACAGATTATTATCTTGATTTATTGTTTGGTCTATATAAAATAGTGAAAAATGCCAGTCACTGTTTTCCTTTGTCTGAAAAACAGCTCATGCTGCTGCTCCAAAAAATTGACTCCACTGATTGATTAACAAAATTGTTGCCAATTAATTTTCTGACAATCAACAAATCAACTAATCGGTTAATTGTTTCAGCTCTGATGTAATTACTATTGCCATGATAAGTAAGTTCATCCTGTTCTGCTCTAATTATTTTAGAAAACCAAACAAAATATTCTTAAATGGTGGCCTGTTGGCAGCCACTCTGTATAGTAATCACATATACCTCCACTGCAGTAGTCCTATCCTCACCACAAAGTCATGTCATTTGGATATCAATTCAATAAATGCGTTATTGAAAACACTGATCTATGTTATCTGGGTCTGGATCCTGAAGGCAGCAGACTAAACATGCTTTTCCACAGCCACATTACCGGCTCTTTCCTGGGGGAAAACCAAGAAGCTCCAAGGCTGGGCTACATATTTAAACCCTCCAGTATGTTCTGTTCCTCCCAGTCGGACATACCCAGGGGGGGGGGAGGCGTCTCAGAGGCATCCAGATGAAACCAAACTACATCAACTAATGCAAAATGTTCTACTCTGAGATTCCTCTGAATGTCTGAGCACAGACACCCTATGAAGGAAACTTTTGGGGCTGCTTGTATCAAAGATCTCTTTACTCCAGTCACTACCCAGAGCTACAAGTTCTGGAACGTAAATTGGGATCTTTGGTTTTAGGCTCAGCTGCACTACAACAATCATAGTCTTTATTTCCATATATTCAAACATGACATTTACCATTTCTATTGAGAAAATTGTATTTTGACATGACTGCCTTCTTTTCATAATGGATTCATCTGTCATATGTTGTTGTGAATCGCAAATTAATCACACTTTTTTTTTTATCTCTGGGAGATTTGTCAAGTATTTAATACTCTTATCAACATGGGAGTGGACAAATATGCTGCTTTATGCAAATGTATGTATATATTTATTATTGGAAATCAATTAACAACACAAAACAATGTCAAATATTGTCCAGAAACCCTCACAGGTACTGCATTTAGCATAAAAGAATATGCTCAAATCATAACATGGCAAACTGCAGCCCAACAGACAACAACAGCTGTCAGTGTGTCAGTGTGCTGACTTGACTATGACTTGCCCCAAACGGCATGTGATTATCATAAAGTGGGCATGTCTGTAAAGGGGAGACTCGTGGGTACCCATAGAACCCATTTTCATTCACATATCTGGAGGTCAGAGGTCAAGGGACCCCTTTGAAAATGGCCATGCAAGTATGACATGGTTGGTACCAATGGATTCCTTAGGTTTTTCTAGTTTCATATGATGCTAGTATCTTCACTCTAACTTTAAAACTGAGCCTGCTACGACCTAAAAATTGCAAGTTGCCTTAATGCATTAAATAAATTCAGTCAAGTCTGATGTTGCCTTACACATAAGAGAATGACACTGTCACTTCCATACAGTGAGGCATACAGCTGATTAATAAAACACTAGTGTTGGATCGGTACTCGGTATCGGCCGATACTCAAAGCCCAGGTATCGTGTCGGTGCATCCCTATTGAAGTGCAACTGCACATTTAAACATGTTTTAATCAATAAAGATATGACTGAACTGTGATGAACATCGATGCTGGTGTTAATATTGACATATTTTACCAAATTTATAAATATCGGCATTTCATGGTTGAAATGGCTCAACACTCCACCTACTGTTTTAAATCAGCCCTAATCTTGCAGGGTCAATTCTGAGATTCTGAGTCGACCGTTTGGGACTAATCTAAATCATAAAATTGTTTTTTTGGTCTTTTTCAGGGCACCACTTCACAAGATGCTGAAAATCACACATTTGACATATTTGCCTTTAAGACCCAGACACACCAAACCGACATCAAAGAACTAGCGGCAACTATGTCTTGGACAAAAAGTTGCACTCGGACACACCGCAAAGACTACAACCTACGGACAACTACCACATACGTTCTGCACCTGCGTGAGAGGAAATAACTCTCCACACCAGCAGGTGGCGGTAGTCTGTATTCGTCATTCACAAAGGGAAACAGGAAGACCGAGGACAGCGGATATACAAGCCGTTGTTATAATACGTACATGAAATAAAGCGCTGTTTGCCGACCATTTTCACACCACTCTCACTCAACACTTAGCTTCATTCCAGATGGCCATGTTATAAAATAATCCGTGTATTGAATGATCAGATGAGAGTCATAGACTGCACGGTATAGCTTGCACAGTATAGTGATCGGGCAGTGGAGGCTATGCCTATGAGGCTATGCGGAGGTAAAAGGAAGTTACTGCTTTTATTGTTGTAGTCTGAGTAACTTGACGTCAGATCCGTTCCGTATCCGTCAGCCAAAACAAACTGCAGCCGGTTGCACCGAGGGTAGAAAATGGCGGTTGCTGGAAAAAATGTAATAAATAATGACAATGACTGATATATTTGACTTTAGGACATTTCTGACTACATTAATGCTGAAAATCAAACATTTTTACTGTATTAATTTAGATATTTTCCAAAAGTAAAAGTCCCTAGAAGTGTATGATTCAACTTTTTCCCATGGTTTAGTGTTAAAAAAGTGAATAAAAAAATTCGTCATCGAATCGCAATACTTGTAGAATTGCAATACATATTGAATCGGCACCCAAGTATCGTGATAGTATCGAATCGGGAGATAGGTGTATCGTCCCAACCCTACTTTTTATGGTATCAAACAACTAATTAAAACCAAACTTATCAGAAAAATTAACACATCAGTGTGATAAGAACTACCTAAAATGACAGAAACTAAATATTGTTGTGTACTTTGACTTTTGACCTATGCTGCAACCAGCCACCAGGGGGTGATCAAGATCATTTGGCTTCACTTTTTTGGGGAGCTGTCATGTCGTCCATCTTTATACACAGTCTATGGTCAGGGCTTTTATAGGCTCATACAGCTCAATTATTCATGAGGAGTGGAGCTTGAGTGTTCACCTGATAAATGTGAGTCCAATATTCACTCTCTTTTAGCTCTATGTGGCTCTTTAACCTGCTAAATGCTCCACTGTGTTCAACAGCTATAGTCTAACTTTCGTTCCCATTTGGCAACTGTGGGTTTTATCTGAGCCTTTTCACTAAAAACACCAGCCTACTATTGCTAGTAGACAAAGGGTTGAGGTTGAGAGCAAGTGAGGCTGAACCAAAGCAGTTCAGCTGTGTCCATAAAACCAAAACAATGAACTGAAAGATACCAAAGCGCCCTGTATAGAGCTGAGAGGAACTGCAGGGTTAGTGATGAATTCTCTGTGGGGTTGTCACTACGAGCGACTCCTCTCACATTACACATCGATATATGACCCAATATACTCTGCATTTAAAAACAAGCCGTAATGGATTTCTGTCCATTCGTGATGTCACGAATATACAATATTTAGACCCTTGACACAACGTAAACATTCTAAATGTGTCCCAGTTTATTTCCTGTTTGCAAAAAAAACAGCTTTAAATGCATCCTGAATACCACCTAATTCCAACATCTCCTTCCAGTGGAATAGTTTCATCTTGTTTCTCGAAGGATTTTTTATAGCAGTGGCATCTTAATAGCATTGCAGCAACCTTCCTCTTGCAGTCATGATACTGATGCTGCTGCACAGTGGTAACAATGGAACCATCTCAGCTCTCTGGCAGAAAAAAATGCTACAATTATAGGCTTTGATTTATTTGAAATTATATGTACATACATATTTATATACATATTAAGACTTTTTTTTGTGTAGACCCACCCCCCCCCCATTCCCTTCCCTTTAAAAATGAATACTCAGGTGCAGTGAATTCACATTCCTCTCATGTCCAATAAGACTTCATTATAGAACACAAATGACCACACACACACACACACACAGACACAGGGGAAGTGTGACATTCAGCTTCAGCTTAAATTGAAGTGAAGTGAAGCAGATGCAGCAGACTTCATGCTGCCAGTCTGCACCGCACTGCGCACACACACACACACACACACACACACACACATACCACCAGTAGCACCAGCAGCAGCAGCAGCAGCAGCTACACACACAGTCTGCATGCTGCCTGCCTCTTCAACTCCTCTCCTCTCTACAGGACAACCATGACAGCAGCTCCACCGGCTAACAAACACCTTCCTCCATGTCTTACTGTGTCAGTCATTATGTTTTCACACCTCTCTTTTGAGTCCTCTGTCTGTCAGCATGATGCAGACTCACTGACCAATGACTAGTATCTGGAGGAGCTGTCATCCTTAATGCGGTAAACTCCCCACTGCCCACACACACACACACACACACACACAGAGAGAGAGAGAGAGAGCAGAAAGACGCAGTGACACCCAGTAGCAGCACGCAGCAGCCGGTACTGAAGGCTGCAGAGCAACATTAGATAAAAAAACTTACAGTCCGCAGGAACTGGATTTCGTCCTCGCCTTCTCCTCCCTCGGCCATGGTTAAGCTTTCACGCGGAGATGCTCGTGCTCTGTATGTGGACTACCAGGCTGTGTGTGTGTGCGTGTGTGGCGGCGTATGCGTGTTTGAGACGGAGGAAGCCAACAACGCACTGTGTGGATGGCGTCTCTCATTGGATGGCGCGCGCTCACCGAGGGAGGAGCTGCACAGGTGTGAGCGAGTGTGAGTGTGTGTGTGCGCGAGCAGTTTGCTTTCCTCCCTGCCCGCCCCCAATCTCTCTCTCTCTCTCTCTGTGTGTGTGCCGGTTAGGTATGGAAGCTCATTTCTGCCATGAAAATTCAACCACCAAGTAATGAGTCCTTAATGCCTTAATGAAATTGTATCTTTTTTTTCTATTTTATTTATTTAAAGGTCCCATATTATAAAAAAGGTATGGATATATTATAAAGGTATGGAAGCTCATTTCCGCCATGAACGTTTAAAATTCAATCACAAAGTAATGAGTCCTTAATGCCTTAATGAAATTGTATCTTTTTTTCTATTTTATTTATTTAAAGGTCCCATATTATAAAAAAGGTATGGATATATTATAAAGGTATGGAAGCTCATTTCCGCCATGAACGTTTAAAATTCAATCACAAAGTAATGAGTCCTTAATGCCTTAATGCAATTGTATCTTTTTTTCTATTTTATTTATTTAAAGGTCCCATATTATAAAAAAGGTATGGATATATTATAAAGGTATGGAAGCTCATTTCCGCCATGAACGTTTAAAATTCAATCACCAAGTAATGAGTCCTTAATGCCTTAATGAAATTGTATCTTTTTTTCTATTTTATTTATTTAAAGGTCCCATATTATAAAAAAGGTATGGATATATTATAAAGGTATGGAAGCTCATTTCTGCCATGAACGTTTAAAATTCAATCACCAAGTATTGAGTCCTTAATTCCTTAATGCAATTGTATATAATTGTAGATTTTGTTTTCTATTTTATTTATTTAAAGGTCCCATATTATAAAAAAGGGAGATTTTCATGTTTTTTATTATTATAAAGCAGGCTTAAGTCCTATATAAATACTGTGAAAGTATCGAAACGCTCAATCCACAGGGAAATACACACAGCCCGTATTCAGAAACTCTGCATTTGAAACAAGCTGTCAGGATTTCTGCCCATTCGTGATGTCACAAATATACAATATTTAGACCCTTGACACAATTTTAAACGTAAACATTCTAAATGTGTCCCAGTTTATTTCCTGGTTGCAGTCAAGGCTTATTGAAGGAGGCTGGGACACGCATCATATCTTTTGGGGTATGACACATGCGCAGTAAAATCTGGCCTGCACTCGCCGAAATTGAGCCAATCGCAACACACGACTGCAGCTTCAGTTACACTGCGCATGTGTTATACCCCACACCCTAAGACCGATGTCCGCCCGTGACCCAGCCTCCTTTCCATAGGCCTTGGTTGCAGTGTATGTGAATGACATCAGCTGACAGGAAGTACACATGGACCCAAGCTGTTGCCTAGCAACGCAATTCCGTCAAAATGCACTAAAACGGAGCGTTTCAGACAGAGGGTAAATACAGGCATATTCAGGCCGGCAGTGTGAGGAAAATAAAGTTTTTTTTTTAACATTACAGCATGTAAACATGTTCTTGTAGAAAGAAAAAATAAGTATGAACCTGAAAATGAGCATAATATGGGACCTTTAAAGGTGCTCAATAGAGAGGTGAAGTCCCGCCCCTTCCTGTGGACCACCATGGGGCCTTATTTTGGAGAAAATATGTACGTTATAGTCAATAAGTAGAGACAAATATTTTTTGTTCCCGTTTGAATTGCGCCATGAATCACACATAAGATGTTTGTCAATTTAAAAGATAATTTTTCAAGTCAAGAAAGTCGCAGTTTGTCGTAGTATCATTTAGCTCAGTGAACTACATCTCTCGTCTCGCACAACACTATCCAGCTACGTTACTACACGACTTTTGGGTGTGTCGTCTTTCTAATTACGTTTTTTCACAGTCAATTGTTTTACAACAAACTGTGACTTTCTTGACTTGCAAAATTATGTTTTAAATTGACAAACATCATACTAAAAAAAGCTTCATGGCGGAATTCAAACAGGATAAAAAAAATATTCTCGCCGTTGACTACCGTACTTATTTTTTTCCGGAACTTCACCTCTCGATGGGCGAAGCTCCAAAAACGCTGGCTATGTTCCAAATTCTCTCACTTTTTCTTTGAACTTTTTGTACATACTGCAGCTGCCCTTACAAAGTACTTACTGTTGCATGCAATATGCATACAATTGGGACATACTACTTCGTCATAACATCTCGCCTTGAACTTTGACCTTCTTGGTCATATATACGCTGCGCAGAGGATTGTGGGTCAGAACAGCCGGAAAAGCATGCTGGCTTCCAAACTGCAAAAAATGTGACCGGATGCAGTAGGACATCCTGGTATTTTTGGAATACTGCATTGCATATTGGGACATACTAAATATTTTTCTGGTATATTAAATAGTATGGTAGTATGGATATGTGTCCTACACTTCACATAATGCAACCACTAGCTTTGTTCGGCCCTTCCTGTCTGGTAAATGCCCACATATTTTAATCTCCATGGCCCCCATTTGAGAAATAGGATTTCTATTAAATTTGCAGTCTTAAAGCCCAAGCTGAGATAACCTCAGATGACATCACTATGACATCATTAGGGGGGATTTTTTTCTGACTTGACAAAGATCTTCCAGAGCCACAGAAGACATTAATTAGACAACAGTTTAGTGCCTCTAAATAACATCAAAATATGTTTTTCTTTAAGGTAGACCGGAGATGTAAACTCAAAGAAAGACAAACAGAAAAATGTGTTGAAATTATTTATTTTCAAAAACAAAAAAAAACAACAACACCGTTCTACATGTTTTACAGTGTTTGCAATGCCACCATCATTTATCCACAGCTTCTTTTTTTTCAATGTAAGAAAATAAAACTGATTAAGAAAAAGTTTCATACAAACTGAGAGCAGCCACTGCAGCACATGAGGGCTTTTAAGACACATGTGAAATGCACTCAGCCAGCATCTTAGAAGATTTTAAGAGATTTTTCAGGATCATGGAATGAGCAGATGTGTTGTATACTACACACACAATACAACACTGACAATACCTGGTAATGTGGATGTTGAGAGAGAACTGTAGTCGTACCTCAGTGCATGAAAAGCTGGCTTTTTTTATTGCTGGATAACAGGACACTGGGAGTTCATTAAAAATGCTGATAACCACAGATGTTGCGAAGGGTTAACCCAGTTTACCAATTTAATCATTTGAAGATGAGACTTTATAACACTGCTTGGTTCACTTTAGTCTTTACAACTGAGCTTAAAGCACCGTATTTCATTATAAATTATGCAATTACATTGAGTAGAATAACATAAAACATCTTTGCTTGTAAATGATTATTATTTCTGTTTTTATCACACACATGAACCTCAAACAAATAGCTGTTCGATTTCTTATTTACTCAGAAATGGGGTTTTTTGTAACATTTTGACTGTTTAGTTGTCCGGACAAGGTAGAAAAAGTATGTGATTGAATGCTTTTGAAACAGTTGAATATGCATACTGCTTAATCAAAAAATAATTAATATTTATAGATACATTTGTCCTACTTTACAGATCCTCTGCATTCTTAAGTCACTACAGTGATATTTGGAAGACAAGCATTTATCAACACGTTTGTCCAGGGTTTAATGTATAGTTATAGTGTAGTTAATTTGCTTTTATACATATTAGATTTGGTTTGAATTAAAGATTCTATCCTTTAACATACATCTAATATACTTTGGGATGTTTTCCTCAATACTTTTTGAGTGCAAGCAAATTGCTCCGTATGACCAAGTATAAAACTGTAACTGAAAACTGTCATGTATTGACAGTTGCCACTTAATGTAAGAATAAATTCTTATTTTTACTGATTTTCTGATCAGATATTTCCTGATGATAATCATAATCATTTGTTTTTTTCCCCTGAATCAAATTTCTTCTAAAACTGTTTGCATTAAAGGAATAGTTCAACATTTTGAGAAATACACTTATTCACTTTCTTTGCATGAGTGACATGGAAAGATTGATATCAATCATGTCGGTGTGTTAAAGTACAGAGCTGGAGTCAGGATGTGGTTAGCTTAGCTTAGCATAAAGACTGGAAGCAGGGGGAAACATCTAGCCTGGTTCTGTTCAAAGATCAAAACTACACCTACCAACACCTCTCAAGCTCACTAACAAATACAAAGTCACAGGCAGGTGCACTGTTGTCACAGTGAGGTTGCCAAGTTTGGTACCATTGTGCCTTTACAGAGACCAAAACCAAAACAGGTGTTCACCGATTGTGCTATAGGAAGATTGAAATGTTCATCAACATTTATGTACAAATAAAAAAAAGAAAAAAACGGATACAGCATGTTAATCAGTGAGATTTAGAGGTGTTGGTAAGTGTGTTTTTGGCTGGACCACAGCGGGCAAACCCTACAGTACAAACGCAAAAGGTCGGCCGAGTGTTGGAGTTTCCTCATTGGCTGTTGCTTTTTTAAAATGAAGAGGCGGGAACAGTCGTTTGTTTACGTTTTTCAGAGGGGCGTGTCAGCCGTTCCATTTCCACTAGATCCGGTGACGGAGGGCGCCTCAACGCTTTCCATTAATTTCCTATGCAGGATGACAAACGCTCAATCTGTCTTAATCTTTGCTAAGGTGCTGGAAAAATCAATGAGTCCAAATGATGATAGAAAAGATATCCGCACACTTAGATCTATGCAGTGTTCCACTTTACTCTAAGCTTTCGGTCTGTCAGACCTTCATCAGAGCGTACGTATGAGCGACCGAATAGCTTAGAATAAACTGGAATACTGCATAGGTCTAAGTGTGCGGATATCTTTTCTATCATCATTCATTTCCTATGGAAAGCAAGAGAGGCAGTCGCCCAGTGCATGATGGGAGTGTTGCGTCTGTATTTGCATTAAGTTGAAAAATCTAAAATTTATGCAAATGAGCCCGTCCAGCACGACGCATCTGGCTCACGAAACTTGGACCAAGCTGTGAAACTAGGCGATCTAGTTCTAAAATGAAACCAGATTCAGCAGTAGCATCGTCTGTTTCTCGCTTAAATGTTTTCAGAAGTCGATTTTTGGTGGACTGTTTAGACGGAATAACAGAAAGTTTACAAGCAGGCCGCCGTGTTGTTTCCTGTTTGAGGGACCAATCAGGTGCTTTCCACGATAGGGTACATCACATTAAATGAGGGTCCGTGACCTAATGTTTATCAATTTAGGGGTACTTGACACCAAAAAGGTTGAGAACTACTGCCCTAGTGTCCTCGCTGGACCTGGTGGACATGTACTGCTGGATTTAACACTATAGACACAACCACTGACTATTGGTGTAACAACTTAGCCACAAATTCACAAACTGACTGTACATGGTCCAGACATATACTCGGTTTGGACCGAGTCTTGTTTCACTACGGCTGAGCCAGGCTAACTGTTCCCCTTGCAGCCAGTCTTTATGCTAAGCTAGGCTAACCACGTCCAGACTCCAGCTCCGTACTTAAAAACACAGACTTGAGATTGATATTAATCTTCTTAATTTCACTCTCAGAAAGAAAGCAAATCAGCTCATTTTCACAAAACGCTGAACTATTCCTTTAAGATAACGTAACTATAAACGCTGATGTATCGCCCCTTTAAAAATCTTTTAAACATGTTTTTATAATCGGCAAATTAAAGTTTCAGTAACGGTCAGTAATCATGTTGGCACAAGTATTGACTGACTTTGACAGATCGCACAGCCCAGCCCAGTGGATGAGTGCTAAAATAATAATGATCTCAACATAGAGCAACATAACTGTACTTCTATTAAAGAAGTTCTTCTACTAAAGAAGACACGTGTGACTGTGATGTAACACTCCATTAATAAACATGGAATGCATTTTATCATTACATACAATGTATGTATGTGCTTAGTGTTTAACGGTAGTAGTTTGGTTGGCACAGAGGACTGAAATGTTCTGAATTGTACGGTAAAAATGTTGAGTAACAGTTGTGTGTTTTCACAGGTAAGTGAAATACTATGAGATGTCAGTGAATCCCTGTGTAAGTAGCCACAGGGAGAACCCGTGTGAGCTACAGTGGAATGGTTGGACCGTCAACCTGATTTCTGTGTTAGTTCCAGTTTCTCTGTGGTCCAGTTTCTCTGCTGGAGTGGTCCCACTCTACGCCTCGCTGTCATAACCCAGTATGGGAGCCAGCCATCTCTCCGCCTCCTCTACGCACGTCTCTTTCCTCCTGGCGTAGTCCTCCACCTGGAGACAAGAGCAGGAGACAACACAAGTTCAGCCTGATGTTGTGTCCCGAGTCCTCGCTGTTGCAAATCCGTCATCAAAATTTTTGTTAGAACTTCAACTGAAATTCCAGTTTGGATCACAGTTTTACTTTTAGTACTTTTTGTAGACGGAACCACTGGCATGTTCTTATTTATAAGGCTATTTTTCTCTGCTTTCGTCTTACCTACGGACCTACATACTTCAAAAAAGTACAGGAAGTTACGGTCTTCGCTCACAGGACTTAATCCTACTAACAGTCCCCAAAGTCCGTACTGAACTGGGAAAAAGAGCGTTCCAGTATGCTGCTCCCTCATCTTGGAATCAGCTACAAAATAACCTGAAACTTGGGAGAGCTGGTCTCACTGAATGTCTTTAAAATGCTTCTAAGAGATCTGTAAACAAGCACATCTGGCTGTAGATGTTTCGAATGCTGATGAATGTTTTTTCATACATTCTGTAATTTGCTCTTTTGTCCTCGTTTTCAATTGTTATGTTTGTTTTATGTCTGCAACCGTGTAACTGTGCTGCTGCCTGTCTATCTTGGCCAGGACACTCTTGGAAAAGAGATTTTTAATCTCAACGAGTTTTTACTCCTGATTAAATAAAAGGTTTAATAAATGTTACATTAATATTATAATATTGTCCGCCTGGCTTTAATGTGTTTTAAATCTGTAAAATTAGTAGTTAAAGAGGAAGAGATCTGTTATCTGTTAATCAAACTTGCTCAATGTCAGCAAAACAGCAACATCTAGAACACCCAATGTGATGGTATAGTATTAGTGAATATCTCGTTAACATTAATAACATGTCCTCTCGTTATTTATAGCAGTTAAAGATGTGGATGGTTAGCTGGACCTGCTCCTTGGTGATCTTTCCCACGGCGAAGTATGAGGCCTGAGGGTTGGAGAAGTAAAGTCCAGACACGGCGGCAGCAGGCAGCATGGCCAGGGACTCTGTCAGAGCAATACCTACACACACACACACACACACAAAACACACACATGCAGTTATTACACATGCATACAGCCATGAAAAAAAATACACATGTGATAACACACACACACACACACGATGTCAAAGTGCACACATGTACGCAGCAAAATGAGATAAAAGCAGAAGGTCAGTGTTTCATTTTCCCACTTGTAAAATCTGAATAATCTTGATTTTTATTAGCCTGAATAGAAAAAGTCTTTAAGTCTATCTGAGAACGTTTATGAGCCTTTTGTACTCTCATTTTTATTAAATCCGTTTTAAATGAATCGTCTCTTTTCGTAACGAGTTTCCACAAAATGATTGTTGGGGTCTTATTAACTTTGGTGTCTTATTATATTAGCCTAACCTTCTTAATGTAAAACATGACATGAACTAATTGTAACTTTATTTCCAATACATATGGATAACATCCGGATCCTGAGGACCTGATTTTGATCCTCCCACGGCTTAGGGGTTAAGATGCCAAACAGGACCCACAACGTCTCCGGTTCAAATCTGACTCGTGACTTCAGTTGGATCTCGCTCTCCATTGTTTGTTGTCATCTCTCCACTTTCGCTAATAAAATAAAATTAGGGCTGTTAAATTTAACTCGATCATAACGCGTTAACGCAAATTCATTTTAACGCCACTAATTTCTTTAACGCATTAACGCAATCAATCTTTCAGAGGTTGTAACGGGCTCATGGGAAGATACTGGCATCACATGAAACTAGAAAACCTGAGGAATCCATTGGTACCAACCATGTCCTACTAGTTTGCCGTGAAGGAGGCTAAATAACACTCCAAACTTAACGCTAAATTTTGGCGAGGAAAAATTGGCATGGCCATTTTCAAAGGGGTCCCTTGACCTCTGACCTCCAGATATGTGAATGAAAATGGGTTCTATGGGTACCCACAAGTCTCCCCTTTACAGAATGCCCACTTTATGATAATCACATGCAGTTTGGGGCAAGTCATAGTCAAGTCAGCACACTGACACACTGACAGCTGTTGTTGCCTGTTGGGCTGCAGTTTGCCATGTTATGATTTGAGCATATTCTTTTATGCTAAATGCAGTACCTGTGAGGGTTTCTGGACAATATTTGTCATTGTTTTGTGTTGCTAATTGATTTCTAATAATAAATATATACATGCATAAAAAGCTCCAGCTTTTAAGCTCCCCCCCACCCTCCTGTCTGCAAATGTTCAAATTGGAATTTCTCAATGTCGTGATGATCACTTGAGACAATATGATGAGTTTGGCAGCAGCTGGGCTGAGTCAGCATGAGACGTTCAAAGGATTCTGAGAAAACTTTCGACCTGCGTCTCGTGATAGAACAAGACAACTGCATTGGGAGCCATTCAGCTGCTGTTATGACTGAAATGAAATGGTTGGTGCTCTCACCAGTCTTCTCCTGGATCCCAGCCAGGCTCCACATGGTGGTCTTCTCCGTGTGGTCCGGCTGGCTGGGGTAGCCAGCTGCAGGTCTGATGCCCTGGTATCGAATCCTGTGGAGGTCTGCGGCCTGCAGAGCCTCGTCGGTACTGTAGCCCCACAGCTCCTTACGCACACGGGCATGGAGCTCCTCGGCGAAGGCCTGGAGGACGGACAGCAGGTTGGAGCAGAGACCAAAAAACACGCCGCGGCAGCAACAGTTAATACCAGCAGGGATGGTGTCCATACTGTACCTCGGCCAGCCGGTCAGCCAGGGCTTTGACCATGATGCTGCTGTAGTCGTCTCCCTGAGCCTGGAACTGCTGACTCAGCTCCTCAGCTCCAAACACAGCCACAGCAAACACACCGATGTAGTCCGCCACCCCGCTGTCTACGGGGGCAACGAAGTCAGACACACACAGGTAGGGCTCTGAACTGGAGCGGTCCTTCTCCGCCTGCAGCACACACACACACACACACACACACACACACACAGAAATGTGTTAATGTTACTTTGTATTAAACTCCTATTCTGGCTCCAACCTGCTTCAATAATTCAAAGTACTACTAAACACCACACATCAGCTGACTGATGCCTCCCTGTGGTAGAGCAGCAGAATGCTTTCTTTATGCTACATGTGTCCACGCCTCAATCTTTTTAGACTTAAACTACAAGATGAGCTCTCAGTAGGCCAAGGGTAGTGTACAATTATACAGGAAATGTCACATAATTGTTAAAACTGTTTTTGTTAGTTTCTGTTTATTATCCTTTGTGTCTGTGGTAACTGTCAGAAAAATACACCCACAGTAAGATACATTACTGTTAAAGACAGACATTTAAAGGTCGACTACATCTGCATTTTTCTACGGGTTTTACAAATGGAAACGGCAACTCAGCTGTTAGCAGAAAGCAGTGACGTATGAATAATGTGAATGCCAGCACTACCTCAGTCAACGTTAGCTGTGCTAAGTTTGGAAATAACTTAAAAGGGTTAGTTCGGATTTTTTTGTGGGGTTGTATGTATACTCCTGTGTTCTGTGAGGTCAAATATCTGTTTTTGTCAATGGAGTCTGGTGGCTTTGAATAGAGCGATATAACAACTTCAGTTCATCATGCAGGAACCTACGTCAGGTCACATGGAAAAAAGTTTTTAGAAGGGTTTGGGACAATATTATTATGACGCTACAACACACGTACTTTGACCAAAAAACAGCCCTAGTAAAAACCTAAAAAAAAATATGGACCCGCCCTTTAACAGCAGAGTGCTCCACAACATCATCAGCAACAATCAAAGCTGCTGCTATGAGGTGGATGAATGAAATGAAATATACTGCAACTGTTTGTGAAACTCACCTGTTGCCGTAAGCCACAGAATGCGGCAATGGGCTTGGTGTCTCTGCGTACAGTGACATCATCTTTGTACACATTGATGTCATCGCCGTCACTCTGGGCGGGCCAGAACCCCACCAGGCCCCGCCCCTCCAGACTGCCGTTGTCAATCATCCGGTGGAGCAGCCGCTGGGCGTCATCAAAGACTCGCCGAGCCTCCGAACCTGCAGGAAGACGGTATTACTAGAGATCAGACATGGTTTCACTTCTGTTACACGGCTGGAAGTCATTTCATGACAATGGTTTTGTGTTCTTGTAGTTGTTTACTTATTTTAGCTTTCAAGATGTTGTCACTGAAGATTTCACAGCACTAATCAACAGAAACTGTACAATAGTCACTTGCATCAAACCTGCATTCACAATACATACAATTTTTTTCATAACTTACACTGTATTGTACCAGCGTAGCTTAGTTAACATCCAGTAACATGTTACAGTAACATCTATTTTATAATGTTAATCCAATAGGTTAGTGTTTTATCTTTATATTTTTGTGAATAATGATATGAATATTTAAATATGAGCCAAATAAATAATCAACTTATCATGGTTAAAAATAAGATTATTTTGTTCCAATAAATTAGAAGAAAAGATGATAAACTACAGTATTGAATTATCTTGAAAAACAGAAGTTTTCTACTTGCTAATTTATTAGGGCTGTCAATCAATCAAAATATATAATCGAGATTAATGATTGTCCATAGTTAATCGCAATTAATCGCACATTTTTATCTGTTCAAAATGTACCTTAAAGGGAGATTTGTCAAGTATTTAATACTCTTATCAACATGGGAGTGGACAAATATGCTGCTTTATGTAAATGTATGTATATATTTATTATTGGAAATCAATTAACAACACAAAACAATGACAGATATTGTCCAGAAACCCCCACAGGTACTGCATTTAGCATAAACAATATGATCAAATCATAAAATGAAGAACTGCAGCCCAACAGGCAACAACAGCTGTCAGTGTGTCAGCGTGTTGACTTGACTATGACTTGCCCTAAACTGCATGTGATTATCATAAAGTGGGCATGTCTGTAAAGCAGAGACTTGTGGGTACCCATAGAACCCATTTACATTCACATATCTGGAGGTCAGAGGTCAAGGGATCCCTTTGAAAATGGCTATGACAGTTTTTCCTCGCCAAAATTTAGCGCAAGTTTTGAGCGTTATTTAGTATGACATGGTTGGTACCAATGGATTCCTTAGGTTTTCTAGTTCCATATGATGCCAGTATCTTCACTTTACGCTAAAATCATAAAATCGCAAGTTGAGTTAATGCATTAAAGAAATTAGTGGAATTAAAACAAACTTGCGTTAACGCGTTGACAGCCCTATAATTTATATTTATAAAACTGAATGTTGACATCGATTAACGAAAGTAAAATGCATGTGCGTCATTTGAGTAGCATATCACGTAGCAGGATAGATGTGAGTGGTATGACTTATGATTTATGTAGAACCCTGACAGAGGTGGAGCTCGTACCGACAGTCTTGTCCTTGAAGATCTTGGGGTAACCTCTGTTGGGGTATTTCCCTCTCAGCTGCCACACGTCAAAGAAAGGCTTCCAGTCGATGAAGTCCAGCAGACTGTTCAGGTCGTACCAGTCAAACACACGGGTGCCCAGGAACTGAGGACGCACTGCAGCACAAAGACAGAGAGAGAGAAACACTTGGGTTTTTAAGGTCCATGCAGAAAATTAACAACATTTTCCACAATGTACCAAAGTATCACATATTCTCTGCTTGTTCCAACACCTCATTGAAGCTATATGATAGTTGTTGTCATGACAGATACTGTATCGGTGTATCTCTGGTAGAGTTTTGCTGTAACTTACCCGGTGTGGGCAGAGAGAGCCAGTCTATATGTAAAGCCTTCTCTCTGGCCTGGGACAGAGACAGATACCGACGATCCTGAGGTAACACAGATGGAGACGGAGGATGAAGACGAAGGCAAGGTAATTTCATTCAGATTACACTTTTCATTTACAAGTAAACTCAATATGCTTAACATTAAAACGCATGCACAAACACACATCCACCCGACCGTGAAAAAAAATCATTAATAGCAGCTTGTTTCTAGGACTAGGACGGAAAGATTATCAGAGGAGAGGAAAAGGCACAGTGTGAATGTGTGATCCATAAAAGAATGATTGGATACACAGTTGTGGTCGCTGGTCTGGAACACTTACAGTAGGTCATGGCAGTTTGGAAATTTCTATTATTTCTGCAAACTGCTCTTTTTCTGTGACAGGATGATTGGTAAATGTTCTTTTTTTTGTTACAAAAACAAACTAACTTCTTCAAAAATGATGGGTCAAAAATAAACAGCAAGCTACAACAGACTTTAGACCAGCTTTTTGTTGGTCAAAGGAGCAATCACTTTCTGTGGACTCAAGATAGCAATGTGCCAACTAAGTGCCTGACCACCTCATTGTAAGAGCAACACGCCCACGGGCGCACGGATGGGCGCAAGTACATTTGCTACTTGCACAACGTGGGCGCTGGGCGTGAAAATGACTACTGCGTCGGTCAAAAACTAGACCGTTGCTCCGCTTTGCGCCGGGTGTAAGATAGGGCCCTGTGTACTGACTTTGATGAATACCGCCAACTTCAAATTTAACCACTTGACAAAAAGCTGGCAAATATATTATTTCAAGAATCTGAATGATTATATAAACATATGACTACCAATTTCACTCTAGACCAGGCTTTCTACTTGTTTATTACTCGTTATTATAATAATAAAGACATAATAAAAAGAAATAATTCTATTTTAAATGCTTAGTTATCTGGTGTCGGACTTTTATTTTGACACACATGCGTGAAAGACGTGCAGTAGGCTAGCTGTTGCCATGGTAACGACAACATTTGATTGAAAGGTGACAAAGCCTTACCTCATTGTTCGTAGGCAAAATGGCGCAAATATGATCCAGAGTAGGGGTGTGAATCTTTATCGGTATGTCACGATTCGATTTTGATTCTTTGGGTCACCATTTGATTCAAAAACGATTCCCGATTCAGCACATAGGGGTGCTAAATGTTCTGCAGTACGCTGTGCGCTAATAAAGGCGGTGTGGCAAATTATGGCATGAAAGCAGAGTAAAATGTGGACACAAATAATGCACTTGCACAGTATTTCTCAATTCTCAGTGACTTGAAGAATAACAAGTTCAAGTTATACAAAAAATAAAAAATGCTGCATGTTATATAAATAAAATTGGTTGCAGCATTTTTTTCTGAGTAACTTGACAATTTCCAAAAACTATTTTAGACAAAATAACCATGTAAAACTGGTATTTTGTGTGATTTTTATCACACGTATTATGTCCTAACTGGCCGTGAGTGATGCAACATTGGTGCGCCGTTTTGAGCTGAACTTTTTGCCGGACGCCCTGTTTCTGTTTATTCCCGTCGCTCCCTTTGAAAGCACCGCAACGGACGAGGAGCGGCTGTTTCATGAAGTTGAAATGAGGAGTTATCTATACGATACCTCCTCCTCCTGCTATATAAGCTGGCTGGAGGGAGATCACCCGAAAGTTTTGTACTTGTTGTTGTTTCTATATTCTAAGTCATTTCCAGTAAATAAGCCTGTCACAATATCAAACGTGTGTTTTCTGTTTAAAAAGTACAAATGTCAGAAGATAGTAAGTACTAATCACCCATCTTTTAAGTGGTCGCGTCTCCAGTCTGATCTCACAGCTGATAGGTACGTGGTTTGTTTACATGACGTAACGTAACGCCTGCTGCTAGGACACAATGTCGCTCGCTCTGCGTCAGAGTTCTCTGCCATCATTCCAGTTGTTGTTGAGTTATTCCTCGTTCAGCTTGACCTAATGTTACATTTCATTTTCAGTTACTGAAAGTGACGTTGTGTGACTCTCGTCATGTGTTGCATGAGTGCGTGAGGCAGACAACTGCAGTAGTGATGCTTTTTTTCCCTTTCACAATCGATTATTCATTTTCATATTTGAATATCTGTTTTATTTTTACAACTCAAATACATATCTGAATTTACAATATTCATTGACAGCCCTAGTGTGTAGGATTACTGTCCATCAGTAGCAAGATCTACGTTCTTCTGTGCAAAATAACATTTTTAAAAATCTATTTTTTTGGTGTTGCAAATCGATTCAGAAACTTAGAAAGTAAGAATCTTACATTTTTTTCCTGCACCCCTATTCCAGAGTATGGAAAATATGGATGTACGTGCATTGAAGATAAAGAAGCACTGAAACCCCAGTGTGTTATATGTAGCAAAGTGCTCGCTCAAGAGCGCATGAAACCATCAAATATTTAAACGTCATTTAGAATTGAAACATGCAAAGAGGAACCGGTGGATTTTTCCCTCCTGCAGCTGTGTGTAGGGGCTCAGGTGTGTTTTAATTTTTGTCTGGAGGCTGCTGAACTCTTACAGCCAGTATTTAGAGATAAAAGTTCAAGACACGTGGATGCAGTGCTGACCTCAAAGACGATTGCCTATGTGTGTCACTGGACCCAGAGGTGTAAAACCCCCTCTAGTGCCTGCCTTATTGGTTGTTCCTACCAGCCATTCTTACCTTCAGGGAGTCGTAGTGCTCCTGTCTGATCTCCTCATACTCCTCTTTCAGGTCCTCAAAGTACTCCTCCCTCATTGCCTCATCCAGGAGCTGCGAGCACTGACAGATAGAAAAAAAACACTCAGGTTTGGAATAATCCAACTGGAGCGACTCAAACATCTAGATTAATGACCCCCAAGGAGGGGGTGCAATGTGGTGCCTTGTTAATATTTTACTAAAACGCCACTAATTCCTTTAAAACATTAACGCAACTTGGAATTTTTAGGTTTTTATGTTCAGCTTTAAAGCTAGAGTGAAGATACTGGCATCATATGAAACTACATGGCAAACTGCAGCCCAACAGACAACAACAGCTGTCAGTGTGTCAGTTTGCTGACTTGACAATGACTTGCCCCAAACTTTACATATCTTGAGGTCAGAGGTCAAGGAACCCCTTTAAAAATGGCCGTGACAGTTTTTCCTCGCCAAAATTTAGCCCACCTTTGGAGCGTTATTTATCCTCCTTCGCAACAAGCTATTATAACATGGTTGGTACCAATGGATTCTTTAGGTTTTCTAGCTTCATATAATACCAGTATCTTCTCTCACTGTATTCACATAAAGCAGCATATTTGTCCACTCCACACACACCATGTTGGTAAGAGTATTAAATACTTGACAAATCTCCCTTTAAGGTGCATTTTGAACAGATACAAAATGTGTGATTAATTTGCGATAACTGTTTTTATAATTTATTTTAAAGGAAAATGATAATATAATTTTTTAGATTTACAGCCCTGGTTTTTGGACATTTTTGGACTGACACTGTCCCATGATTGTCTACCTATTTGTATTTAGATGCTGGTTGGAAATTAGCACCAGCTACCAGCCAAATGCTGGTAAAATATGCAAGTGCCTGATAGATTTTCTTCACTCACCAGCCAAAAAAAACAATGGCAATCTACTGAGTGGCTGGTACATTTTGGAATCATTTCCAACCCTGATCCCAACAAGCACAGACAGGCATAGAAAACTATCAGCACTTAAAAGCAGTCAGGGTATTTTAAGAGAGCCAAATCTGCTTTAAAAAAAACATGTTTTTACTTTGTTTCAATGGGATATTTGTGTAGCCCGTTTCTAAATATAAAATGAATGCTATGGGTGTTTCCTTTAGGCCAGAGGCCTTAGAAAAGCTCCAATGATGTCTTACCACCACCACACTCCTGGAGGCGTCCAGAACATGGATAGCAGGAGAACTGTAGCGAGGGGCGATCTTCACGGCTGTATGTGTCCTATCAAACACAAAACAAACAAATTACCCAACAGCACACTGCAAAATTCCAACATGTTCTGGTGAGCAGGGGATGTACTGCTGTACTTACAATAACTAATTACTTTTCAGGAGATGTATCCTTTATATGTATAGTATAGTACAGATGTGTAATGTTTTAGAAGATGAGCAGTCTTCTGATCCGAAGCATCATGAAAGCGCCACTTAGCGTCCTCTGTGGGCCTGTGGAGGGTGTACACAGCTACGTTTGCTGTGATGTGACATCATCACCAGCTGCTTCTTTCCAAATGAAAGTAAAGTGCTTCAATAGAAAGAATGGGTACCAAAATCCAGCATTAAACGTGCCCTGGGTTTAAATTATTAAAGACAGTAGTATTGATAAGCTCCGACGTTTTTTTATCGGCACTTTTTAACGTTTCGGTGTATATTATCATCATGCTGCAGCATCACCGCCGCTATGTTTAACACAAGCACAGCGTGCTAGCTCGGCTAATAGCAAACTGTTATAAAACAAGCTAAAACAAAAGCTGTCTGTATGTAGTCTGACTGTTTACTCCACACTGCCACTGGTGAATGATGAAATGTTCAGTTGCATGTTTTTGCTGCACCATATATATCCCATTTATTGGTCTCCAAACACAATGTGCTGCATTAAGTTTTTATGTCACATACTACAACGACATGTTTGATTAGGTGAGAGCACCTGTTCCCCTTCATATACTGATGTTTCTTGATCAGTGAGGTATATTTCTGCCTTATCTCAGATGTGTATTTGTGTTACTTTGATGTGGTGGCTCCTCCAATCAGCAGTGGCGTTGTCATTCCCAGTCTCTCCATCTCTTTGGACACATGGATCATCTCATCCAGAGAGGGGGTGATGAGACCCGACAAGCCGATGATATCTGCAGGAGCAAAGCAAACAAACACCCCACATTACTGTTCCTGCTATTATAACAATAATAACAATGACTACAGCCACAATCACTTCAATCATTTGGACTGACGTCGGGGGGAAAACTAGGATCAGCATCGGCCGGGCCTCTGATTCATGGAGGGACCTTCGTTTGGTAAGCTAACATTACTGCCAATCATGTGAAATATAGAGTGATATTGTGGTTTTAGCTGCTAATGTTGCTAACGTTAATCAACATGATGCCTGTCAATCACGTTCAGTCTCGTGTGTGTCGCCTCACTGTTTTGACCGTTCGCGTCTACGTAGTGCGAGCACAAAGCGCGAGCAACAGGACGCTGACCTTAGTTGACTTAGCGGCCACAGGAGTCACTGTTAAAAAGCAATTTCTGATTCTTACATAGAGCCCCTTTAAATTTATAATTCTTTTTTTTGTAATTAGTATTTTATTGATTTTTTACATGAGCATTGTCACATTTTGGTCCACAAATCAAACTCCTATATGCAAAATAATATTAATATAAAAATAAAATACATAAATGAATACATTTAAAAAATAATATCTACAAAATCCTAGTATACAAATAAAAAGCAAAAAATAAAAATAAATAGATAAAATAAGAGATAAATCAAATACATATTCCTACATTCATACATCTAATCTTACAAGCATCCAAACAATAGATTCTTAAAAAATATGTTCCCGTCAGCATCTCACAGACAATATGCAATCTGAAGCGTACACAGTACCTGCTTTCTGTTCGACGGCCTCTCTGAGGATCTTATCACAGGGAACCATCACGCCCAGGTCGATCACTCTGAAACACAACAAACATCCTAAATCTTTTTGTGTTTGTGTGTGTGTGTGTGTGTGTGTGTGTGTGTGTGTGTGGAGGAATAGTACACCAGGAAACTCTCCACTGCTAATGCTGTATGTATATATATACATACACACAGTATATAAAGTATACACTGGCCCTCATGGCCCCATGTCCCATAATATATAGGTAGTTGACACACGCAGGCACACACACGGTAAATTAGTGCCATTAAACACAGGTACAAAAATAGTGTTGGGATGGTTCCCAGGGCCTGTCAACAAACCAACACTACCACTTATCTCCCATAATGCAACACTGTGTCCTGCAGGGGATCAAAAGGTAATCTGAAGGTGTGGAAGAAAAAGCACCCAGTGCTCGGGGGAGAACTGAAGATGGAACTGTAAACTTTCAGCAGCAAACCAGTTTTACCTGAAGTTGTTGCAGCCCAGCACCACACCTACGATGTTCTTGCCAATATCATGGACGTCTCCCTTCACTGTAGCCAGAACGATGGTGCCCTGGTAGGGATCCTGCAGACCAAGGAGAAAAGGATCAGAGGAAAGGAAGGACCAGAGAACAGGATGAAATGTTTCCAGTTCATTTTCAATCTTTGCGAGGCGAAGCTCTGCTCCTGGCCAGAGGAGGTTCCGCTGTTGAACTAGTACTGTGACATCACATATACTGTAGGTCTCCAATGAAAAGAATTCTTGATCTTTGTGGCAATACATTGGTCAAAATGAGAGTTAAATGAGAGAGACTAAATGCATCCTTATTGACTGACCACATCCTCAGTTGACCCCGACAACAACTTCATCTCCTCCCTCTCCTTCTCCATGAAAGGAATCAGATAGCCCACCGCCTTCTTCATAACACGAGCTGACTTGATCACCTGCAGACACACAAGGACTTCAAGTTTTATCACCGTTTAAAAATGCTGAAATACATAGACATGTTTAATCCAATATAAACAGAGATACATAAGAGGAAATATAGACTAGTCTTGGAATTGATGGCATCTTGAAAGTTGCATTTTGTTACACACTACTGCTGATTGATATAAAACTGATTATATGTATAGGCTTAATGCTCAGCTTAATGCTACTCAATGTCTGGTAGGACTTCACTGGGAAAAAAAACATGAAATCTGAGGTAAAACCAGTAAGAGAGTTAAAGGTCTAGTGTGTAAGATCTGGCAGTATCTAGCGCTGAGGTGAGGAGATAACAACCAACTGAAGGGAACCTGCAAATTGGGGAAAATCTTGCAAGATGGTTAAGGTTAGGCATTAATCTTGAATAGTTAAGGTTATGATAGGTCGTCGGGCAGCGAGTCTCGCGAGAGGTTTTGCAAGTTTTTGCAGATCTCAGATACGATTTCGCAATTTGCGGGTTACCTTCCAGACACGACCCAACTGAGGCTTCTACCAGTGTGCCAAGAGCGTCGGAGAGCTACGGTGGCCGACAGGAAAACGCAAATGTCCCTCGCTAGAACCATCAGGAGCAGAGCCAGTGCGTAGTGTGTGTGTGTGTGTACGTGGGAAGTGAGTAGTAAAGCAACAGAGAGAGAGAGCGGTGGCGATGGAAGTGAGTAACGTCAATGACTCCGGCTCAAGGCGGACTCCGTGAAGAGGACCCGCTCCCTATGAAGATATGAAGGGCTCATTCTAAGCTAACGGAAACACAACGATTCTTTTTATCAGGTGATTATACACTAAAGAAAACATAGTTATTAATATTATATTCTATTTCTGCCAATAGATCTCCCTAAATGTTCCACACTGGTCCTTTAAAATGCTACACAAGAATTTGGCAGTTAGCTTTTAGGTGTGTCGTAATTCAAAAGTGAAGCACTGGAAGACAACCGGGACAAGCTGAGCCTCTGACCTTCTCAAACCATGTAAACAAACAACACTTAAAAAAAACAGAGTAATAAACAAAACAACACGATTGACATTTTCTTTTCTATAGCACAATATTGGAAACTTCATTAGGGAACATTTACTATGTCTGAAACTGACTGATACATTTCATCAGTCAGTCAAAACAACCATAGCAACCCATGCTGAGCACCACAGGTAGACAGAGAGCAAAAGAAATCCAGAATGAGTTGCCATCCTACCTGTGGAAGGAACATCTTGCCAGCTCCAAACAGATCTCCCACCACCTTCATGCCGTTCATCAGGGGCCCCTCGATGATGTGAAGGGGTCGAGTGTAGCGCTCCACCTGAAGCTGACACTCCTCCACATCCTCCACCACATACTTATCTATTCCCTGACAGCAGCAACACAGGATGGAGCATAACAGGAGAACAGAGAAGAATATGACAACAGGTGAATCGTTAATAGGGCAAATTGTGTTTGGATTTGATATAAATACATAAATAGAACTGGTCTCTGTCAGTGATTACTTTGAAAATTGAAGACGAGGTGAAAATAGGATTAAAAAATAAATTCTACAAAAATTACGGCATTCACTGTCATTCTTGCGACAGGAAACTTTTCCTGCAAAATTCCTTGAAAACCGACATGCTCTTTTAGAACAACAAACAAATTATCCTGAAACTATTCTTCATAGGGCTGGAAACAAGTCAAGGTGCACACAGACTAACACGTCTCAGCAGGTTTAGGTGTCCCAGACAAACCTTTGAAAATGTATTAAAACTTTTTATTACATTCATCTTATAAATACAGGTACATGCATGAAATTTGACCTCTGCATTTAACCTGTCCTAAGCATTAGGATGACTTAAATGATTTAAGTGATCATTTAGATGATCACAGTGCCAAGATAACCAAAGCTAAAATTATTTCTGATTGGGCCCCAATAGTAATAAACGAGCTGATTCAGACTTTAGAGAACAGCTACAAGCTCATCAAACCTCCCATTGACATACAGTGAAGAGAAAGTTGAAGTTGACAACGTGGTGACGGACAGTTGGCCTCTTATCTTTACTGTTACACAGTCCCTAACCGTATCTAAGCCGGCTTACAATATTGTTGAAAAATATGAGTTTGCAGTCTGACTTAGACTAGTTTCTCTGTTTCAGAGCATTCTGATCAGAGTAGCTGAAGGAAAGCTGTTTAAATGTCAAAGCTACCAGTATGTGGATGTGTTATCTAATCCACTCCTCAGATACGTTACCTTAATGAGAGCGTACTCCAGCCTCTCCTCCACATTTCCTTCTCTCCATTCGTCTGTCTGAACCACCTTCTTCGCTCCTTTCACGTTGTTCTGTGAACGAGAGTAGTAAAATCGACATCTGTTAGCCAAACTAAAGCAACAACAACCGGGTATATTATGTGTGTTGTGTGTGTGTGTGTACCTGTGCGTAGGCCAGTAGTTTCTCAGTAGCTTCAGCATCTCTGTTCCAGATGAGGTTTTCACACAGTAACAGCAGCTCTTTATCGATGTCATCATAGACCGGCAGGTTCCCAGCGTTCACTATGCCCATATCCATCCCATCCTGAGACAGACAGTTGGGGGGGGAGGGGTGAGGGGATGTTATAAGTAGGGATGTTTGGATACCAGAAATTTTGTAGTCGATACTAACACCAGTGAAATTCCGTGATTCTTGATACTAGTTCGATACCACGGTAATAAACTAGAGTAAAACAATAAATACAATTTACTTCAACCTCCACTTCTTTATTACCGTTTGCATACTGGTTTTGTTTCATATATATACCAGTATCTTCACTCTAGCTTTAAAACTGAGCCCGCTACAACCTAAAAATCACAAATTGCGTTAATGCCACAGAACTTACTGTGAACATTTTTTCTCTATTTTTTAACCTTGAACTCTATTGACAGTGAGGTCTGTGGATGGATAGATAGTAGTGGATGGATGTCAGTGTTTACCTTGATAGCGTGATAGAGGAATGCTCCATGCATCGCTTCTCTGATGACCTCCATCCCTCTGAAGGAGAAGGACAGGTTGGACAGACCTCCACTCACCCTGGCTCTTGGTAATGTCTCCTACACACACACACACACACACACACACACTCAAGGTTGAGTTCTGAATTGCTTGGACCTTGTACAGTGAACAGTATCAGTGGTTCTACATCACGTTATTTGATTCAGAAAAGGACTGTGGTTGCTAACACTGGACCGTTTTGAGTGACAATACTGTGAGAGGCTCCGGCAGATAACGTAGGGATTGGTTGAATTTGCGTTCATTCTTCCCCCCCGGACTGACAGGTGCATTACCTTGATAAGTTTGGTGGCTTTGATGTAGTAGATGGCGTAGTCGTTGTGCTCCTCCATGCCTGTACCGATGGTGAGGATGTTGGGGTCAAAGATGATGTCGTTGGGGTTGAACCCCACTTTGCTGACTAGCAGGTTGTAGGCCCGAGTGCAGATCTCCACTTTACGCTCGGTGTCTGCGGCCTTGAGAGGAACAGCACACCTGTTAGCACATATCAGTGTGTTTTTGTGTGAGAGTGTGTGTGTGTGTCTGTGTGTGTGTGTTTGTCTCCTCACCTGTCCCTCCTCATCGAAGGCCATGACCACCACAGCAGCTCCGTAGCGCTTCACAGTGGCAGCTCTGTGCAGGAACTCCTCCTCTCCTTCCTTCAGGCTGATACTGTTGACTATACACTTCCCCTGACAGCACTTCAACCCAGCCTCAATCACGGCGAAGTTAGAGGAGTCGATACACAGAGGTACCTGGGGAGGAGAGCACATTTAATCAGAGGTCAGATATTAACAGGTTCATATGATGAATTAGACATTTTCAGCAGAAAACAGGGAAAACTAGAATTATCACTTTGCGGTTGTATGCCTCCATCAACCAAAATGTCATCACTTCATCATTTTATCCTATTAGACATTTGTGTGACAATGTCTTTGTGAGGTCACAGTGACCTTGACCTTTGACTACCAAAATCTAATCAGTTCATTTTTGAGTCCAAGTGGACATTTGTGCCAAATTTGGAGAAATTTGCTCACGGCGTTCCTGAGATTTCACAAGAATGGAACTGACATACGGTCACAGTGACCCTGACCTTTGAAAAAAAAAAAAAAAAAAAAAATCAGTGTTCATCTCCACTGCCTTTAAACTTCCTACCCGTGAGATGTCTGGCTCAGAAGCAATTAATTTACAAAATCGAGCCATAGCCGTTGGCCCCTCCAGCATCCCCTCATCCATGTTGATATCCAGGACCTGGGCTCCCATCTCCACCTGGGCCTTAGCAATGCTTAGAGCCTCCTGGACAACAAACAGAGAGGCACATACCAAATAAACCGGTGGACGCAAGCCAGAACTTCATCTATGCTCATGATTTGACTGAAAATGACAAATGAAATAATAATAGTAGTACACCAAATCTGTCTCACCTCATAGTTTCCTGCCATGATCAGCTTGGCAAACTTGCGTGACCCGGCCACGTTGCAGCGCTCGCCGATGTTAACAAAGTTGGTGTAAGGGCCGACCCTGAACGGCTCTAAACCTGGAAATGAGACAGACGTTTAATCACGTTAACATCCTCCATTCTGGACGAACAGGGATTAGAAGAGGGAAGGGGGGTTTCAGCAGCAGTTTCATTTTTAAACATTTTAAAGCTAGGGTTGGTAGTGTAAATAAATCACATGCTCTGACAAAAATAAAGAGACAAAAATATGCAGTCCAATCATTTCATTCGGCCCAAATGAAACGATTGGACTGCAGATTTTTGTCTCTTTCTTTCTGTAGTTGAGGTAAATAATACACTTTTTTAGATCAACATCCTCTTTTCATTCGTTTATATTCCTTATCAACCAGAGCGATCAGGATTTCACTTGTTTAAACTTGTTCGAAAGTCTCACTGAAAATGAGATTCACACATATTAGAGACTGCTTTCATTTTATTAAGTTTGAAAGCAGTGGGTCTTCACAGGACTGTTTTTAATACCTGACAGCAGCATGTAGTCTTGATAAATATTAGCCTCAGGAACTCTTGGCTTACAGTGTTTGACTGCTTCAGATATGGCCCTGTATATGAGGAAGAAGGAGGGGAGGGGAAAATATTATAACATTTTCAAAACTGCATGAAATTTAAGAGACATTTTCTTGTCAGGAAAAAAAACGACAGTTACCTGATGTGTCCTGGAGTGGTCCCACAACAGCCTCCCACAAGATTCACCAGTCCATCCATAGCAAACTCCTGCACACAAAGATAGAAACAAAATCTTAGCTGCATCAATAAGGCGGCCAGGATCAGCTTGACTTAAGCACACATTTTTTATATTTTTCATTTGGAATTTTACTTTTATTTAACCAGGACTAATGTCTGTTTTTTTTCAAGTTTGAGTTCTGGATAAAACAATTAGAAACACAGAAGCAACACAAACCAGAAGGAACAAAGAAAAGAGATGATAAAAGCACATAATGATGTCCATGATCTTACGTTTACAATCATTCAAAGTAAAGATTCAACATTTGGGGAAATATGCTTATTAGCTTTCATTATGAGAGTAAGATGAGAAAATGGAAATCAATCTCATGTCTCTGTGTTAAAGTTACTACGAGAAACTGTCATTTTGCGTTGGTTTTGGCGGTCCCTGTGGATAAAAGTGGTAGTGTTGCTGAGCACCAGGGTCCCTTTAGAAAACCTGAGGAACCTTTTAGTTACTTTTAGTAAAATTACCAGGAACTTCTTGGTGGAAGCCCGGCTAAACAGGATCCTTGCATATGTCCCTGGGGAGTCGAGGTGTTGTAAGATGTAGTGCAGTTGATTGTGTGATGTCAGAGTCGGAGCCGGGGAGGAGTGTGAAAGTGGGCATACAACACATTCATGGTTCATGGTTTCCTGTAGCTGGAGATGCCCTGTAGGCCCCTCCACACTGAGGAAGGATCGCTGACTGACACCCTGTTTTTCAGGTTTTTCAAAGTAGCTGCTCTTTGCTACTCTGATCCCCTTCGTCAGTGTGTTTTATGGCCTGGTTGTACAGGATTCTGTCCCTACTTCTGTGGGCCTCCTCCTTGGCCTGGTGGAGCTGCTGAGATTAACTGTAAACCAGGATTTGTGGTTGCTGTATGTGCAGAAAGTTTTAGTCTGCACACACACGTCTTCACAAAAGTGGATATAAGATGTCAGAGTCAGTTCATCCAGATCTGTAGCTGCACAAACGTTCAAAGCAAGGCCTGTAGTTTAGGCTTTGTCTCTATGGTCCATCTCTTCACAGCCTTGACCTCAGGCTTAGCATATTTTGGTGTCTGCCTGTAGGTCAGGAGAAAATGAACCAAACAATGGTCAAGGAGTCCTAAAGCTGCACGGGGGATGGAGTGATAGGCGTCCTTTAGTATGGTCCGGTGTGTTTTTATCCCTGCTGGGACACTTGGGCTGTATTCACACCAGATCAGGCGCATCATTAACGCCGCAGCCCAAAACGCACTACCTGCATTCAAAATGAATGGGAGGATTTGAGTTTTCACTGCACCGCTGGACCTGTGAATGCAGCCTTAATGTGCTGTCTGTATTTTTGTATTTTGTGGCTGAGGTTTGCTGTGTTAAAGTTCCCATGAACAATGAGCAGGGTGTCTGCATGTTTATACTCCATTTAGTAATCTATTCATCCAGGTGTTTTAAAGCCTCACTAAACCACGCCTGAGGTTATATGCAAACACCGACCAGAATAAAGGAGGAAAACTCCCATGGTGAAAATGGTTTGGAGTCGGTAAAAATAGTCTCTAAGTGAGGACTGCATGATTTCTTTAACACTGTGACATCTGTACACCAACCGGCGTTTATGTAGAAGCAGATCCCGCCTCCCCTTGTCTTCCCTGATTACTCCAGAGTCAACACATTAGATAGGACATGGGAACTCGTGGGTATTGTTGTATTTTGGACAGAGAGCCAGGATAGCTGTTTCCCCTGATTTCTCTCATAAGAAGAACTAAAAGTACTTTCTTAGTTTTGACTACTTTTGTGACGTTTTGCCTTTATCAGGTAGTTTTGACTGTAGCTTGACATGGGGAGAGAAGGAGAGGAGGGGCCTGATATGCAAGAAGGCTCCCTGACAACTTGATTTTTGTAAGACTACAGTAGTCTCAGATTTCCTTACAATTCTGGTAGTGCTTAACACTTTACGTTATATTGGAAAATTGGTGAAATATTTGCTAAAGTGTAGGCGCAAGAAAGTCACAAGCAGCCAAAATCAACTAATGCCGGGTACACACCACACAAGAATCAAGCCGATTTTGGTCCCGATTCCCCTCCTCCCGAGGATCGTCAGCATGCCACGATTTTTTGTTGGTTCTAAAGATTATCTTTTCCAGATATTCCTGTGTTGTGAGGTATGTTGAGAGTGTTTTTTACATCCCCCGATCGACCCAGAAGTCCATCCTGGCCTCACCGATTTCAAATCGTAAATATTAAACATGTTCGATATTTACGATCGCGTATCCTGGACAGCCGATAACGCAGTCACGTGGGAAAGAACGATAGCCAATCGAGAACAAAGCTGACGGAGGAAGGAAGGACAACCACCGCTGTCACGGCGGCCGCAGCTAATGCACAAGCTAAAACACGAGCTAATGCAAAACGTGAAGCATAAAGTAGTAGTAAGATGGAGCTCCAACTTGTTGATTTGTGGCAACACAAGTGTTTATTTAACGTGTCTCCGTGACTTCATCCATCCATCCTTCGAGAATATTCAGAACAAAGTAAAAACTAACATCGCTAATTCTTCCTGCCTGTTTGTTTACACTTAAGTCACGTTTGATCGCGAGAGATTTATCAATATTTACCTTTCTTGTAGTTGTTTATGAATGAATCTGTTAGTGTGTGGTGTGCTGTTTTGGCCGACATAAACAGGAAATTATAAGAAAACACATTGTAGCGAGATCTTCCCTGTTGCTGCAATTTTGCAGGAGTCTAAGGGCCGTGATATTCCCTTCAAAATAAACTGTTTCTCCACATGGTCCTCTTGGCCACCATGATCATGTATATCTTAACATCAAACATCAGTCCTAAAAATAAATAAATAATAGAATAGAACCTTTAAATTGGAGGCGGTTACTGCTGGGGTTTCGTCGTACCCTCCAAATGTGTTGGGAAGACCTAACAGGAAAAAAAGATAAGACACAGAGCTCCTGACATCATTACATCATCCTGGGTGGTCTGACACATGATGCAACATAAATTGGGCCACAGGTCAGTGTGTGCTACGGCTGCTTGGAAAGAAGAGCAGAATCATTTACAGGGTGTTAACGTGCACTAATCCAAAACTAAACTTCCCTGCAATAAATCCAATAGATCTATTAAACTCTATCAAGCTCATTTATGTGGCTGGAGTTGGTAGGGTTAGTTCGTTTTGTTTTAGTTTAGGTTAGTTTCAGGTCTGTACTGTGCTGAAGATGTGTAGTTGTTTAGAGTGAGTGAGGGTTACCTGCATTGGGATAACAGATAATGAAAGCTGTGGTGCATTTCCCTATGGCCTCAATGAAAGGCCTCATCTCTGTCGCCCCCAAGGCACAGTTCAGACCAATGCTGCAACACAGAGAGGGACAAAACCAGTAAGGATCTGGAGTTCAGACCAATACTGCAACACAGAGAGGGAGTAGTAGAAGTAATGCAACAGAGTTATGTTATTGTCAGTACTCTAGTATTACGACACCGTATTGTACATGCTGTAGTAAGTTTGTTTATATGTGTGATGTGGAGTAACTCACCATAGAGGGTTCATGTGGGACATGCTCACTACAAAGGCTTCCCCCGTCTGACCGGACAGAGTGCGTCCACTCCGGTCAACGATGGTTCCTGAGATCTATACGATGTGTGGGACAAGGCGGCAAGAAGAGCAAGTCAACTAAACCCTGCAGAACACATTCATCCTTGGTTTAACCCTAAGACGGCTTTCCTATTTTGTTTATCTTTATCTGAATGTAGTTGAAATATAATACAACACATGCAAATTAACTGCGTATGCTCATGTGCAAACCCAAAGTCTGATTACACACACTCCACCCCATGCATAAACTGTTAACGGAAAAGTCTCACAGAGATTATGAATAAAATATCAGACATACAAATATAGGTTTCCTCTCGTAGCTCTTTTCAAACAGCAGGTCGATGGCAAACAAGGCAGCCTGTAGAGGGAAACACACATAGGTAGAGACATCAATCCCTGTACAACTTCAGGTTACATCCTCTTGTAACAGAAACTTTGAGTTAGATAAAATAAAATAAGACATGAGGATTATTCATCTGTTACATTATTCCCAGTCAGCCTGAAAACTTTAACTTTAACATGTTTAAACCGGATAAGGTGAGAGGTACCTTAGCGTTGGCAGTATCAAAGATGGTTTCAACCAGAAGGATGTCTGCTCCTCCATCTAATAAACCTCTGACCTGCTCTGAGTAGGCTTCTACAAGCTCATCAAATGCTGGGGAAAGCACATACACACAAACACATTTCAGTGAATATCATTACATACTGTACATTACATGACTCATTTGCATGTTGGTGTCAGCAGACATTTTGACTTGTCATAGTCGGAAAAACAGGTGTCACTAATAACATTAAAAACGGCTCAGTTCCATGAAAGTCTCTACCTAAACCATGGCAGTGTGATAGTGAGCCAGCATGAACAATACAAATTGAACTGTGGTCACTTGTATGGAGGACAGTACCTGCCAAATTAAAAAATCAATGAATAAATAAATAAATGACTCGATAAATAGATGAATATGTCATTAAATGTAGCCATTAATTAATTTATGTATTTATTTTTATTATTTTTCTAATTTATTTTTGCATTTAAGTTTTAGTGATTTTATATTGATTTTATATTGATTTTTAAATGCATGTATTTATTTAACAGCCCCCTCATTTGCATAATGAGGCAGAAATGTATAAAGAAATGTAAGAAGAAATGTGTAAAGAAATGTATAAAGAAAAGAATACAGAAATAAATACGTTTGGGGAGATAAATAAGGGTTGAAATGCAAAGGGAAAATCATTCATAAATAAATAAATTCATAAATACATCTAAAAATAAATATTAAATAATTAAAAAATAACTGCAAAAATAAATGAATAAAAAAATAAATGCAAAGGTAAATAAATAAATTTAAAAATTAACAAAAATAAATAAAAGAGAAAATTAAACAGGAGTAAATAAATAAGGGAATTAATACAAAGATAAATAAATAAAGAGGCCAATTGAAACAGAAATATCAATGTATGTCACATTTTATCAATTAATTAATGGCTACATGTATTCTTAATATTACTTTTTGCAACATTTAATGATATATTCATTTATGTATCGAGTCATTCATTTATTTTTGGCAGGTTAAGGTTAACTTTAACTCTCCATACACTTGGAGGGTTAAAGTTAAATGTTATCCCTTATAATAAATCTTGTCTATCGTGTGTCTGGACATATATCTATAAACCCATGCATGTTCCCGAGCTCTTGTCCAACTCTTTGCCACCTCATTCAGTCACTTTACAGTGTCCAAAAATGAAAAAAAGAAAAAACAAAACATTGAGTCATCTTACTGATGTTCCTGAAGTCAGGTCTCTCCACAGACGGGGATACAGACAGGGTCTTATTGGTGGGACCCACTGCCCCAGCCACATAGCGTTTACAACCTGATAACACAAACAGATTACGGTTGATGTTACACACATAGGAAATCCCTGAGAGGATTGTACGTTTATCTACCGATATTAATAAACTGCTGCAATGCTAAAAACTCGGCTGACCAGTTTGCTTGGTGACATCATCAGCTGCCCTCCTCGCCAGCTCCGCAGACACCTTGTTGAGGCGATAAGCCTGCAAAACAAACAAAAACACTTATACACTCTAAATCAAGAAAAAAGATTATGACTATATTATATTTTTATGATTATATGGTAGGGCTGTGTATTGGCAAGAATCTGACAATACGATACGTATCATGATACACCGGTTACGATTCAATATATTACGATACTGTAAGTAAGGTGATATAGATTTTTTAATCTAATTTTAGGAAAACTGTCATAATGTAAAGAACACACAACCATATGCATAAAATCTGAGTACAATTTTATTTTATATATATATATATAAAAAAATAATTTTATAAATATATATATATATATATATAAATATATATTCATTAATATTAACGCAACTTGCAATTTTTAGGTTGTAGTGGGTTCAGTTTTAAAGCTAGAGTGAAGGTACTGGCATCATATGAAACTAGAAAACCTAATGAATCCATTGGTACGTGTCATACTAGCTTGGAAGGAGGTTAAATGACGCTCCAAGGAAAAACTGGCATGTCCATTTTCAAAGGGGTCCCTTGACCTCTGACCTCAAGATATGTGAATAAAAATGGGTTCTATGGGTACCCACGAGTCTCCCCTTTACAGACATGCTCACTTTATGATAATCACATGCAGTTTGGGGCAAGTCACAGTCAAGTCAGCACACTGACACACTGACAGCTGTTGTTGTCTGTTGGGCTGCAGTTTGCCATGTTACGATTTGAGCATTTTTTAATGCTAAATGCTGTGAGGGTTTCTGGACAATATTTGTCATTGTTTTGTGTTGTTTATTGATTACCAATAATAAATATATATATGCATTTACATAAAGCAGCATATTTTTCCACTCCCATGTTGATAAGAGTATTAAATACTTGACAAATCTCTCTTTAAGGTACATTTTGAACAGATAAAAAATGTGCGATTCATTATGCATTTACTCGCAATTAAATATTTGAATCGATTGACAGCCCTAGTATCGATATTTTCTTACACCCCTATTACATGGAACTTGAAATAGCCGTATCTTGTCACTGGGAGAACTGTGTGTTAAAATCCCAAATCACATGAAAACTACACACACATAGTATATAGATGTAGTAATACTATGAAGACAACTTATAAAGGCCGATGCCATACCTGCCAATAATGTCAGAAAATAAGGGTCGAGAATATGATCATGTATTTAAATCTTCAAAAATTCAATTTTGTGTTATGGCTCTTTAGGCCAAAATGAGTACAGTGACTATATCATTTTGTATAAAGAGTTTTGCAAGTTGACATAAACAATTGTAAAATGGACAAATTCATGTATTTTGTGAAGGTATGAGGTTTATTAAAACAATATGATCTGTGTCTCAGCCTCAGCCATATCTGCTGAATGCAGGAGATAAGAGCAAGGTCACAGGGTCTGGGTGAAGAGTGTACAGCTGCATGTAGAGATGTGGGGTGTAAGTGCATGAGTTGAGCACTGTGGTCTAGCAGTGTCAGACACCATACCATGTGTTCCAGTCCATAGTCTGCCTGGGCGACAGAGGTGCTGCTGAATGTGTTGGTCTCTATGATGTCAGAACCAGCCAGCAGGTAGTCCTATAAACAGAGAGAGCACCAGTTAGACATAGAGACATAGTAGACAGTAGTTCACAGTGAGGTGTGTGGATTATCCACGGGGCTGGCGTCAGAAAACATATCTCAAAATCACAACACATGAAACTGAAATTGCCTGCAAGGCTGATATCACTAGGGGTGAGTGAGCCCGAGTAGTGTGGGTGAAGGGGCCCTGGATGAATTACCTTGTGTATTGTGTAAATGATGTCGGGCCGTGTGATACTGAGAAGGTCGTTGTTGCCCTTCAGTGAAAGAGGGTGCTCTTTAAACTCATCCCCCCTGAAATCTTCCTCTTCAAGGGTATACTGCTGGATCATGGTTCCCATGCCACCGTCTAGGACCATAATCCTTTTCTGCAGCACTGCTCGCAGCTCGGATTCTAATGGACATCTGCATTCTGGAAAGAAAAGAAAATGGGACTTCATATTCATTAGGGATTTTACAGCAAGACAATTGTTTCAAAGACAAAAAAAAAAAATCAGTTGGCAAACATACTTTAAGTGAAAAAACAACAACAACTAAGTGATAACGTATAATGGGAGAAAATAAAACCACCACTTCTCCTGAGGCCTGTACTACAAAGCGAGTTCAACATGCCCAGGGTATCTTCTCGTTATCTGGCTTAACTAACCCTAACAACCGGTCCTACGACGCTGGTTATCAACTCGGTAAATCAACCCAGGGTTTCTCATTCTGGCTACAAGCGTGTTCACATGCAAGGGGCGGTGTTTGCAGCATATGACCAATCACAAACATGGAAAAGTCTACAGACTTGCAGACAGACAGGCAGAGCATTTTCCAAAAGTGTAAGCACCACTGGTTCTCTCATTCATTTCACACAACTGACTTTTCAGCTGAGCGCCGTGAGGACAGAGGCAGCAAATGAGACGGAAGAAGTCATTGGAGCTGCCCGAGGCTACATGCTTTCCTATTGACTCTTCCCACACACACATGTATTGCTTTTACTGTTTATTTTCCTTTGTTTGCCCTTTCTTTTGTAAGTAAATGTACAAATAAACATTAGCATATTCCTGATTCACAGTGTTAGCTAGCTGCCAGCATTACCGTGCTAATAAAATAGACTACCTAGCTGTCTAGCTGATTCATCCCACAGTAACAACATTAACATGTATCATATACATACACCATCTTATTCATACATGGCCTTGGTTATGTGGGTCTAATTTCAAAGTATGTAAGTGCATAAAAAACACACAGGAAGGAATAAAGTTGAGCGTTGTGTGGACAGTCTGCAGCAAATGCACGGAAGAGGTCACTGGAGCCACCTGAGGCTAATGGTACTCATACTTTTCGATTATCCCTTTCATGTATGGTGTCCATTATGGGCATATATTACTATTTTTTAGTCTGTGTGTCATATATAAACATTTTCCAAAAACGTCACCATCACAGTGTATTTACTCCATTAGTGCAACAGGTTAACGGTAAGGATCAAAAAAATATAAACAAGTTAACGGTAAAGGTCATAAAAACATAAACGATACCGAAGTGTTTAATTAATACTCAGTCACTTCTCACTGTGTGGAAGTGACTGGGATCATTCTTTTATGTGTAAGGCAACATCAGGTTTGATTTCAATATTGCTTTCCTAACTTTATAAAAAAAAAAATGTAACAAATAATACAATGAACATACAACTTGGTAAAAAAAATCTTCAAAATTATCAGGAATTACAATTCAAGATTTAACCTTTTTAATGCAGCAACAAATTGGTCAAAACTTAAAGGTCCCATATTATGCTCATTTTCAGGTTCATACTTATATTTTGTGTTTCTACTAGAACATGTTTAAATGCCGTAATATAAAAAAAAAACATTATTTTCCTCATTCTGTCCGTCTGAATATACCTGTATTTACCCTCTGTCTGAAACGCTCCGTTTTAGTGTATTTCAACAGAATTGCAACGGAATTGCGTTGCTAAGCAACAGTTTGGGTCCATGTTTACTTCCTGTCAGCCGATGTCATTCACATACACTGCAACAGGATATAAACTGAGACACATTTAGAATGTTCACATTTAAAACTGTGTAATGGTCTAAATATTGTATATTTGTGACATCATAAATAGACAGAAATCCTGACGGCTTATTTCAAACGCTCAATTTCTGAAAACGAGTTGTGTGTATTCCTCTGTATATTGAGCATTTCGATACTTTCACAATATTTATAAAGCACATAAACCTGCTTTATAATATAAAAGATATGAAAATCTTACTTTTTACAATATGGGACCTTTAAACAGTAATTAAAATTGCAATACATAATGTATATAAACTTAGAACTGAATTGAATAGATCGGCCCAATTGTCACCGATACCCGGTCCTGCTATTTAAGTCAGTATCGGCTCGATATCAGGTATCGGTGCATCAATAAGTTATATGCCAATACATCATTCTGTAATAAGCAGCTAATATCACCTGCTATGGCTACAGGGATTTGATCACTGTTGTATAGACTTACACTGACTGACTGACTTAATCACTGATGTGAGTTTAAAGATGTCACACATTAAAAATATATATCAAGCAAAATAATGAAAGAAATGACAGCAGAATGCATGATGAAAATTGATAGTTGCATTATTTTTTTTTAACAAAATTCTTCCCTTTATAAATGAAATTATGAACAGAGAAATAAACTTTCATCATCATTTTCAGATGACATTTTTCGACATACAATATAGTATGACTTTTTTCCAAAAAAATTCAAAATACTATATACTATATATATTTTTTGACATACTATACTTTAACTTATTTTAATGAAATTCCATCTCTCTACCCAAACACACCCCTCCTCCATATTATGCAAATCAGTCTGTAGACCTGAACTGTGATTCTCACTTCAGCTGTGTGTGTTTAGTTAGTCATTATACCCGGAATAACTTGTGTTTACATGTTTAACTTAACTACAATGACCTGCTCTGTCGTGTTGTACAAGTTACTACTGTACTAGAAGAAATGTTCTATCTCAGCTAACTCTACACAACTGTCTGCATCCAGTTACATGTCACATAACTTGCCACACACACACACACACACACACACGTGGTGTCACAAGTGGACAGCAGTGAGTTCAATAGGAATGAGACACAGAGTTAGCATTGCATGCTTGCAGGCTAACTGTTAACCTTTAGTGTATTTACCCGCTTCTGAAGAGTGCTGAATGACATTAGTCGGTGCCATCTTGAGAAGAGCCAGCCTTGAACACAGCCCCACGGTCCGTCTGAAGACCAAGCGGTGAATGTTGCTACTGAACCTGAATCACAACCAACCGGCTCTCATGAACCCGGAGCTGCCGGCGGAGCCTCTGCGCTCTGCGGCTGGAGATCCGCCCGTCGCCAGCGGCAACAACTACACTTCCGGTCCTTCACAATAAGAGCTTCACTACAACTTGAATCATTTTCTTCACTTACACCAGCAATAACATTAATTAAAATTCATATTCAACGGTATTTAAAACATTTTGATAAAAGTTGTGTTTAAATTATTTTAACATAATAAATAATAATAAATAAATAATAAATAAATAATAAATAATAAATAATAAATAATAAATAATAAATAATAAATAAATAAATACAAATAACAATAACATTATATATATATAAAAAATAAATAACAATAACATTAAAAAATTACATTAAATAACAATAACATTCAAATTCATATTCTACGGTATTTGAACATTTTGATAAAAGTTGTGTTTATATTATTTTAACATAATAAATATTAATAAATCAATAAATAAATTAATAAATAATCAATTAATAAAAATAAATTAATAAATTAAACAAATAACTGACAATAACCTGATATTTTCAGGTGGAATAAAGTCAAAACTTTACGAGAAAAAAAGTCGTAATATAACGAGAATAAAGTCAAAACTTTACGAGAAAAAAAGTTGTAATATTAGGAGAATTAAGTCATAACTTTACGAGACATAAAGTCGTAATATGTCGAGAATAATAGTATTGTTATTGGTAAGAAGTTGTGTTTATATTATTTTAACATAATAAATAATAATAAATAAATAAAATCATAAATAAATAATAAATAAAATAATAAATTTAACAAATAACTGACAATAACCTGATATTTTCAGGTGGAATTGCATTAATTCATTATCACTGTGCAATATCATTTTCCACTTGTGCTATTTTGTTAATAGTCTGTTTATTGTCAATACTGTATATACTACTCCTATTTTTATACTTCCTTCTATTTAAATGGTTCATATTTTGTTACACTTTGTTTAGCTCTTTTTTACTGTGTTAGCTGATGCATCTTGTTTTTAGCACTATCGAGAATCGATCGAGTATTCAACAAAGCCGTGTAATAATTCCTGATAATGAATCCTTCGTCGGGCATTATAGGCAACCGAGAAAGTCGAGAAAGTCCCAGTTTTTAAGTTACCTTCCGTTCACACATTGGCAATATAAAGTGATTGATACATGTAAAATGTTACATATAGTACATTTAAACAGAATTTGTGGCTATGCAATTTCAAGATTAAAGCTTCAGTAGGCAGAATGTTTTTGGCATCATTGGGCAAAAATTCCATAATAACCTTTCAGCATATTGTAATTCAAGTGTTCTGAGAGGAAACTAGACTTCTGCACCTCCTCATGGCTCTGTTTTCACGCTTTAAAAAAATCTAGATCTAAATCTTTGTCATGTGTCTGAAAACATTTTATGGGAGAAATAGGCATTACAGTAACCGTTGGATCGGAGTTCGCGAATGATTGACAGCTCGGTTCTGATTGGTTGTTTTCCTCCGGTCTGTGAAATCTTGCAGATGCCGTTAGGAGCACCGGAGGACACAGAGGAACATGATTTTTTTTCAGATTACCTGTCTCATGCACTACTGTCAGGATATAGTGGCCGTTTCATAAAAATATTTTTTTTTAAAATCATATTTGCTCCAATCTCGCCTACTCCAGCTTTAAGAAAAACAAAAAACGTATGATTTACAAACTTTAACCTGATGCTACCATGGTTACCCAATCATTCATTCACTACTCATTTGTTTGGTATTACAATCTGTGAGATTCCGCTCTCTTAACACAGTAGATGGCACTCCTTAGTCTTTAGTACAGTATGCATACAGAAAGAAACAGTTGACTCAGAACCTGTACTGAGAGGAAAGGGGTTTGGTAGGAGAATAGTAGCGGTGTGCCGTCGGGCGCAGGTGCACACAGTATCCACACTGAAGAAATCATTGAACAAGCCTACATCTTCTGATGCTTTGACCCGTCTTAGTAAGTTACACTTTGCCTTTTTTTTTGTTTTGTTCATTATCACTACAGAGAGCATGTTTTTTTTTGTCATTTCTGTCAATTAACAACATATCTTTTTTATTACTGTAACACCCTGAGCATCATATTTTGAATACTCCGACTAGTGACATGACATAATATCTCCATGACAACCATCAGGAGGAGAACCGCCCTAATACAAAAGAGTATAAGAAGCAGGTTTTTTTTTTACAAGAGCCGCTGCCGCCATTTTTGACTGAAAACGCTTATTATATTTATATTTTATTGTTCAACACAGGCCATTTCAGTAGAATATGACAATAGAATAGAAATAATTTTGTTTTACTTTTGTAGGCAGATGTTTTACTGGCGTCCGGTAGTTGCTTTCAGTCCAAAATGGCGGAAGCGTAGCTTTGCTGCTGGGCACTGATGTTGTAAGAGAACGAACAATTGACTTTCACTTCTTATCAATATACGTTCTTTGCTAATACTCAAATATACAGTATATATCATTTCGTTGACAGGACAATAGTTTCCATAGACAGACACGTGTTTAATTAAAACAAGTTCCTTTACAGCTGATGTTCAATATCAATATATCTAGAAAAAATACAATAAAAATGATTCTGCCAAAGTTATGAAACACATGCCAACAGTCCAAAAGAGCAGACCAAGCACCTCGGTCTCAGTCTGCAGAGGTTTTCCCTCATGAGTCCAGATTCAGCGAGGTTAGTCGTCCTTGGACGCCCCCTTCAGACTGGACCTTTGCTTCTTCTGGTCCGTCTGGCCCATGACACGATACAGTTTTTTACGCGCCTCCTTCTGTCTCTTCAGCTTGGCCTCCTCCTGTTTCCCCTTCTCCTGCAGGAACTCCTTGTGTTTGGCGTGCTGCAACGTGTGGGCTTTCTTCTTCTTGTAGTTGTGGACTGTGCTCAGAGCTTGGATCAGGGCTGCTACCTGAAAGGTCAAGAAAAGCAGTGCTTAGAGATAAAGCCATGTTTTTACTGCAGGGAGCAGTCCAGGGTTTTGATTGGGACAGTTTGGGCCATCATTTTCTATCAGTTATGATATAATTTTGAATGGTGAGATCTGAACACACTACTGTTTCTGTTGTCAGATCAGTACAAATCAGTGCTCACTCCTAACTATGGATGGAGCTGCTGAGGTTTTGCTCACCTTCTTCTCATGGGGCTCTCTGATCACGCTGGGCCTCTGGAGGTCTCTGGGCGTCTTTCCTTTGGGCTGCTGATTTTTGAGTTTGCTCTTGAAGGGCAGGGCCTTCTGGAGCTCCTTGGGAATGTGGAGGCGGTTGAAATGCCTCGGGGCTCGGACCACCGGCTGGAAGGGAAAGGGAGGGATATACACACACATCAAATCAGGATTTAGGATTACTGTGTTGTGTTAAGTACAGGTCTACAGATGCTTTTACTGCAACAGCTCAGTAGGAGTTTTGCGGTCAAGTCAGCCAAACACTCAATACAAATGACCACATACCTACTCATCAACACAAATACACAATGATCTATTTTAGGGCTACAACTAATGGTTATTTATTATTAATATATACATATTTTGCACTCTATCATTGTTTATAAAATGCCAGAAAATTGCGACGTCTTCAAATGTCTTGTTTTGTCCGACGAACAGTCCAAAACCCAAAGATATTCAATTTACTGATATAAAACAGCAAATCCTCACGTTGAAGAAGAAGCCACATTTCTGTTTGTTAACTGACTAAAAATGATTAATCAATCAGAACATATTTTGGTGATTAACATTAATTAGGGCTGACTAAATTGATTAAAATAGTTAATCGCTATTAATTGCAAATTAATCTCACATTTTTTTATCTGTTCAAAATGTACCTGCTGTGGACGGGGGCAGCAGCAAAACGGATCAATTTCAGTTTAAGTGTACACTAACCTTTGAATATTTTCACTGCTTTACCTCGCCATCAGACAGCTCTTTCCAACGGGTAACTGAAGCCGTTATCTATGCTCTCCTCAAAGCTAACAGACTCCGTTGAAAAAAACAGTAATTTTACCTCGCAGAACATGGGAGTTGCTGGTCTACTGCTGCCTCGATCGGTTAGTTTGTGTTATTGCGAGACTTTTGCGAAGCCGAACTAACCACGCAATAACACAAACTAACTAATCAAGGCAGCGGTAGACCAGCAACCCCCGTGTTCTGTGAGGTAAAATTACTTAATTAATGTTTTTTCCCCAATGGACTTTGGTGGCTTTGGCGAGAGCATAAATAACGGCTTCAGTTCCCCGTCGGAAACATAGACTATATAGCTGCCTGATGGAAGGTACTGATATTGATATATTTAGGTGAGCCTTTCTTTTAGGTAGCCAAAATCCATTTTGCTGCTGCCTCCGTCCACACCAGTACATTGCTTTGCTCCCGTGCCGGTACTCCTGTCTGTTTCTCCAAACTGGGGGCGTGCCGAGCTCGATCTACTGTAGGTAATACACTGACTATGGATAAGTACCTCATCAACTCCACTTCAAAACACCCGACCTATCCCTTTAATAGCTTCCTTCTCAGCATTCATTCTTTCATCAGATCAGGTGTTTAGAGACCTGTCAGGCACAGCCTACTCTACCTTGTACAGAGAGTCTGCGATGGGTTTGTAGCGGATGCCCAGGTCAAATTTGAGCTGCCCCAGGGTCCTCATGCCCGCCCAGCCGTCCTTCTGACCGACGGGCAGCAGCATAGAGGTGACGGGGTTGTAGAGCTGAGGAACGGTCACCGGATACCAGGAGCGCAGGAACACAACGTCTGCACAACAACAAAAACACATCGTCATAAAGAAACAACTACAGAAGCGATATATCACTGTCTAATGTGTTGTTACACTTTTTTCATAATGTCTATGAAATAAAGACAATTATGGTGAAGATGAAAAGTAATTTTTACCTAATGTAAGCGTTACCGTAAAGTCTGAAAAATAATAACACTACAAGTAAAACCACATTTGTGTGTAAGCGGAGCAGAAATGCTCCCTCGCGAGGACATTTTGCCCCTCACGGATACTGTTCTGGGCGCACGTATCACGTGCACGTGCCTGGTTTTTATGTGTTTTGAGGCTAATTAATTGCCATAAAAAGCAGACACTCACCACTCATAAGCAGGCGGTCCTCAAACGTGGCTCTGTAAGCTCCTGGTGGTGTAGACAGCGCCTTCTTGATCTGACCTCTGACCCCTGATACGGTTCGTACAGAAGCACCTTCAAACTTAGCTACCTCCAGCACTGTGTTGAACATGCCCTGTGGAACACAGACGGAGAATTCAATTAAAACTCCACATCAGTAGGAATAATATTATACAGCTGCTAATATATGTATATATATAGACAGAAGTGAATAAAAGTCCTCCTACCTTAACGAAGGAGGTGTTCTTAAAGATCTTGTAGGGGTAACCGATGAGTTTGAGCTTCTTCACTACAGTCACAGACTTATCCAGGTCCAGGACGACTCCTGTGGCAGCAATACGGAAATTAGCCTGCAGAGAGAAAACAGGAATCTATAAATAAACTACATATTGCTCCAAAGCCTTTAATGCATAATTCCATGGAAATCATTTAGTCAACGCTTTTCAGAATTGGCCAGATGAGGGTTACATTTTAAAAACAACAAATAATATTTTGCCATTTTACAATTTGCTGTTGCCATTTGGGAAACTGACAATGTTCTCACTTCTACTGGATTTTTATCAATTTGACTCTTCATCACATGATGCGAAGAATTCAAACTGAACAAACTGATCTAAACTGCTGTTAACTAGAGTGAATAGGTGACTTACTTTAATTCCTGCTACTGTCTGTACAGCCAGGAAGCCGGTGCCCTGTGGTGTGACGGGACCTTCAGTGAGACAACAGGGGAGAGAGAATACCAGCTATTACTATCATCATCAGATAGAGCTGATAATTATAGACATGACTGCAAAATGGTTCTTTTTCTCACTGTAAAACCACAGCCATACACCTGGTGAAGGTGTAGCGGGGGGGGGCTTGTGAGATGCTGAAGGGGAGAACACAGAACTCAAAGGTTCTGCCCTTAAAAAGGCCAACCTGAGAGTCCCATCCCGCCTATGGATACGGAAATATCGTGAATAAAACTAATAAGATAGCAGCGGAAGGTAGGGGGGTGAGTACCACACCCTGCCCTACGGCCGTTTACCAAACAAATGCTAACGGGACTCCCTTTGTCTTGCTGGCATACAAAAACAACTCATGCATGAAGACGGGTTATCCCTATTCCATCCTTTACAAGTGTTCTGTAGACTGAAAACTAACTTCAACCATTCACAGAGTGGTATCTCTTTCTCTCAGAAAACATCTCTGTAGATGTTCTACTATGTCGAAACTACTGCAAAAGGAGAGCATCGAAGCGCAGACTCAGGGCTGGCTTAAGGCATAGGCCATATAGGCGGTCACCTAGGGCGCCACCTTCTGGAGGGGCGCTGCTCGCCCTCTTAAAGAAATAAAGAAATAAAGAAAGAAATAAGCTTTTCACCCCTGTAACCGACTAAACACTTTTAAGCCAACAAAATCAGGGATCAATTGTTTATTCATATATTATAATAAATACAGTTATTTATGAAAATAGAACATTTTTATTTTTGTCTTAAAACCATTGTGATGTCGGATGTGTGTAGGATTAGGGTTCTGGTGTGGTTGAACCCTAACCCTAGTGCGCACGAGAAGGGCTAGAGGCGGCCTTGCACAGACTTAGAGCCATATTAGCACAGAGATATCCAAAGCAGTAAGAACCATGACAGACTGATCAGGTTTGAGGCTTAATACTGGAGAGATTTGTGACCAAGTAACATAATTTATCACTTGTGTCTAAAGCATGGAAAAAGGAGTATAAATGGATTTTTTCTGTAAACAGTTGATGGAAACATCTTAATCAGAATGATGTTTTTACCCTGAATGACATTATTATGTGTATGTTATAGCAGCCATTCAGAAAGGAAAACTACAACACACAATCTAATTAAGGTCAATGTAAAAACTCTAATTCCTCCCTGCACACCAGCAGTAGTAGTGTTCTTTAACTGTGTCTTACCCCAGATGGAGGCGCCGCAGTGCATGTGCTGCGGCGTGTATTTGAGCAGGCGGTGGCGTCCGTTGTGATCCTCGATGTGGTAGAGGGGGATGGTCTGGAAGCGCCGCCAGCCTAGCGACAGGATGAGGGGGTCCCGTGTCTTCAGGATGCGGTTATACCAGCGGTGTTTCTTCAGTCGCATCTGACAAATCACACAAGATTTAGATTATGTGCTCACTATCTTAAAATGTTACCAAGAACATGTATTCATAAACAAGGAGGTACTCGGAAATCGATTTGGACCATTTTAGGACGAGGGGAGAGCATTTCTCTTTGTTAGAAAACATTGAATATCATAATCATATCAATGTTTATTTTTTTCTAAAGCATCCTGTACAGTTTGAACGACAATTACCACTAGACTTAACTAAGTGAGTTCATCTAAATCCTACCCAATAGCTTAGTTATGAAAAAAAGCCATCCACAGGTACTACGTAGTCATGAGAAAACAACCCCTACCTGCAGGTATCCTACGTTGCCCTCGCCGGAGGCCAGACCTCCGAGGATGATGGGATAATGGGGATCGAAGTTGGTGACGAACTCGCAGGGTAGAGAGGAGATTTCTAATCTGACGTACATTCCTGGTCGGAAGCCTTCGTACTGCACTCTGGTCTCGTCGTCCACGTCCTCGAACTCTGCCCTGTTCAGCTGAGGACAGAATGCAGAAACATATTACATAAGCCGGAAAATATACAAATCTAATCAATGTTTCATCCTTTCTGAAAGTTTGTGGAGCAGCTGTTGTGGATAAACAGAACCTGCCAGGTACCTCAGCCTGCTTCTGCATCTCCTCCTTCAGGTCATCAAAGTAAGTGGCATCTCCTCCATCATCGTAATCCGCATTGAACCGCTCCTTCAGCCTTTGTTTCTTCTCCAGACGCTTCTTCTTCTGGACCTCGTCATCATCCAACTTCACCGCACTTTCTTCATTATCGTCATCATCGTCATCGTTCTCACTGTTCTGCTGGTCACAAGATGTACAAGACAAGACAAGACATCATCCGACTGAGGAAACTAAAGGTATTAATGAGCTGTCGGGAGCTGTAAACTCTTTCAACAGACAAGTAAAATCCGGTCCAACAAGGTCTGTTTCAAATACCTTCAGAGTACCAAGTACCTTGTCATATGTACAAGCTTGAAAGCACACGATACGATACGTATCATGGTACGTGGGTTAGGATTCAATATATTGCAGTATATTGTGATACTGTAAGCAATCTGAGCCACTGTCTGCCACAAATCTTTGCATGTAAACTAATTAAAAGTCGATAGTGTTTTGAGAATCGGTACAGTATCACAAAACATAATATCGCGATACTCAAGTGTATCGATATTTTCCTACACCCCTATTTGTGCCATGACTATATTCTAGTGGGACAGATGTTATTTCAGCATTGTAGTGGATGCTGTGTTCAAATAAACAAACTATATCATAATCATATAGAAACATTACGTAATGTTTCAGTCCGTCAGTCTGTGAGAAATGATCTCGATTTCAACTATTCCACATGAATAAGACGTACCTCCGCCTGATCCGGCTGTCCAGTTTGACCCTTGTGGACTTCTCCTGTTTCCAAATCCTCAAAGTCGCCGTACAGCTCCTCTAGACGCAGCAAAAACAACAAAAGACTGTATGTTAATATGATACCACACTGTTTGTGTGCTTCAACAGTCAGAAACAAAAACTTTGGTTCCTTATGAAAAGACTCCGCTACACCAGTATCCCTCTGAACTGATCCAATCCAAATTGCTCCACCGTGTAGAGTAAGCCCCTCACATGTGTCCGGTACTGAGGGTTCCACACTGAACACAATAATTACAATTGTTTATAACTCTTTTTGACCATAAGTCTCCTCTCCTCTCTTACCGTCCTCCTTCAGCAGAGTGGCAGCATCTTGGCCCTCCTCCCACTTCCCTGTGACAAAGCAGTCCCTGATGGAGTTCAGCATCTGCAAAGCAAAAACACGACAACCTGTAAGTACCTAAGTTTCATTTCAACATCTTTTTGTATTTCTTTTCATATCGACAGCAGATTAGGAACTCAATACTCCTAACTGTCCCTGTAACACCAGTGTAGTAGTAACCACTACTGTACCTCCTCTAAGTCCCAGTCGTGGGAGGTGTCACGGTTGAAGCGGGAGCTGTCCACAGCATTTGCTTGGAACTTTTTGCTCGTCTGAGGGCGACTGACTCGAAACAGCCCCCCCAGCTCTGCATCCTCATCCTCAGAATCATCCGCCTCTACAACTGAAAACACAAATGATGACTGTCAAGAGACGCTGAACGACTTTAGAATATATATATATTCACAGCACCTCTGACATTCGCTTCAAAAATACCAAAATATGGCTTAATGCACAGCTTCCAAATCCTTAAAAATACATCATTTTCATAGAAATATATATCCATGTGCACGTGCAACCAGAGCCTCAGCCTACCTGAACCATAAACCAGTTTTCTCAGATTGGGGGCAGCTTGTTGTTGCCGTAGAAACGCTTCTGATGCTTTCTGCCGCAGGCCCTCCTTCCACTTCAGACCCCCTGTGGATGGAAAAGAGGAGAATGAACTCAGCCGAGGGATGATAAATATAAAATCACTGCACCTCGAGGTTGCTACCTTCACTATATCAACATCAACACACATGTTGAAATCTACAGATACAAATAGTACAAAGTAGTAAAATAAACACCTAAATGTGTATTTTGGATGGTTTTCTTTCCACTAGTCTGAAAGAAGACATGTTATGGAAGCTTAAACTAAGAAAGATCTCTGATGTGGTACTCATATAACCTGATTTGAGGTATTTGAACCAGTATCAGGAGAGGAAGAGTAGGATTAGAGCAACCTTTTATAAAACACTAAAATGAAAGACAATAAAACTAATTTTAGAATCAACAGTGTATTTACCCTGCTCTTCTTCCTCCTCCTCGCTCTCACTCGCTGTTTGTTTCTTCATTGTAATGTCATCTGCACCATCCTCTTCTCCCGATTCATCTTCAGACTCTTCTTCCTCCTCTTCATCGTCACTCTCTTCTTCGTCCTCTTCAGAACAGTGTCCAGAGTCTCCTGCTTTCACAGCCTCTCCCTCTTCTTCACTATCATCCTCCTCCTCCTCCTCTTTCTCGCTCATCTCCAGGTCGTCTTCGCTGTCGGCAAACACCGGCACCTCGGCGCCCTCGTCCTTCTTCTCCTCCAGTTTTGGTTTCTTCACTGGCGGAGCGTCTGCTGCGCTCTTTTCCGTCTTGTCTGATTTGGATCTTGCCTCTTTGAGAAATGTGGACACGTTGTCCTCGTCGTCCTCGTCGTCCTCGTCTTCCTGCTCCTCCTGGTCACTGTCTTCACTGTCACCGTCCTCATCATCATCACTGGAGCCGCTGACATCATCCTCGTCCTTCTCCTCCTCCTCCTCCTCCTCAGTGAAGACCACCTTCCTCCTCTCTCTCTGGGTGTTAGGGTCCCAGACACACTCCTCCCTGTGACCCTCCGTCTCTCTAACAACACACACAAAACAAGAACAGTTGACATTTTCTGTCAAATACAAGGCTGCAGTATATTCTTTATCACATCCCTAAGATGCTGTTCTTACAGAATAGTGGCCAAGAGAATTTTTTACAGTGTAAAATAAAATTACATATTATTATTATTAAAATAATATCAGTCTTGTATCAATGAGGCTCTAATGTCTATCCCTACTGATGATCAAAGTGAGCGTGTTTCATGTCTCCAATGTCCAATCGTCTGTCACATGTAAAGACAAAGAGACTGGATCTGTGAGGAGGCGTCTCACCCGCTCTGCTCCTCCTCGATGTCTGTGGACTCCAGGGTGGCAGAACCGCTGAACAGAGACACCTTACTGGCAGCCATCTTGGCATCCAGGGTGGCGTGTGTGTCGATGAGAGACTGGACCAGCTCCGTGGTCGGCCGCACCTCCTCCTGTACCGGGGAAATATAGAACACGCTTTCACACCAGCTACAAAACAATGCTTGAAGTTACAAAAAAACAGGCTGTCAGAAGCTTCTACAAAAACTCTGATCATCCAGATGTAGAACACACACACTCTCATGCCAAGCGCACACACACACCTGCTGTTGATTGACGTGGCTCGCGGGAAGGTCGATATACACGGCGTCTTTGTCGTACACGACCCCGCCGACGCCGGCCATGGGCGCGTAGAGCAGACGCTCCTTCTCGTTCAGCGCTCTCTTCTTCTGAGCGCCTGGCAGGGCGCACGGGTCGGGCAGGAAGTTCACGTCCGCCACCTGAAAGTCTCCGACACCTGCAGAGAGCAACCAGCACACCGTGTGTTACTGGAAACGTTTCATTATTCTGCAGCGTTTCTGCTTCTGACAGCATGACGTGCAGTACAGGAGGTTTTTGGTTAGGTAACTAGCACTGTGCTTATGTACCTGGGATATGGACCTGGCCTTTGTTTTTCAAATGTGACCCTCGCAGGTAGCCGTAGAGCGACACTGTGCGGTCACACTTGGGGTCTGTCCTCACCCTCTCAGGGTCACTTAAGTCCTCCATACTGTTTGAATGCAGAGAGGAGAATTGTGATTGAGTGAGTACAAAGTAAAAGCATGCAAGTACACTCCGATAAAAAATATATATACAGTATATTTGTGACACATTAGCTGGGTCTACACCAAAAGTTCCGGGGACTTGTGATTAAACTGAGCATCAGGTTCACTCACCGGTCAACCAGCACATAAGGATGGGAGGTCTGCCACACCAGAGGACGGAACTTCATGACTGAGATGAAGCGGCCGAGGTTCTTCACCTCCTGAGTCTGATATTCACCGTACACCATCCCAGACAGGTAGAAGAGCTTGGCCCCCTGACAGGTTCAAACAAGTCATACTGTCACAGCACATTACAGGTTTTTCAATGTAAAAACATTCTGCATATCCTGCAGGAAAAGATGTGATTACGTTGCGTTTACCTGATAGACCTCGGTCCAGAAGCGATGTTTGAGGTTCTTCTTGGTCTTCCTCAGCGTCTTGTTGTTCTTGAACGAGTCCAGGTGAGTCAGCACGCCCATGATGCGAGGGAAGCCGTGCACCTGACAGATGTTGAGGAACTCGAACGTCTCCATCTCGAAGCCGAAGCTGGCATCAATCAACATCAAAACCTGGAAGGAAGGAAACACACAATGCATTTAATTCAACTTCATTTAGTTTGACAGTACTTCATTCAGCCCTCTAGAGTCTATTTCAAATCAAGATATTAAGCTGAATTATAACTACGTGCCACTCTGTTTCCAAAAGATTTAAGGTACATTAGTCTGTCAACTAAGTAACATGTCTTTTACATTAACTGTTCACAAGCCTCGTTGTTTAAAAAAATAACTTTGAATACTGACAACAAAATGTGTACAGTTGACTAGATCAAAGTACACAAATATATTTAATTATATGATACTGCTTCACATCTCATTGATACGGAAGACTGTTACAGCCAGGCATGGGAAAAAATAAATCAGAGGAGGAAGACTTTTATTTTTGTTTTTGCATTTTGAGAGGTCAAAATGTTGAGAATAAAGTTGAAATACCATATCCAGATAAAGACAAAATGCCGAGAATAAACGTTGAACTTTTGAGAATAAATCTAATCTTATTGCTAGCGATAGCGCATACTGATATTTCAACTTTATTTTCCAAATGCATTAAAAAAAAAAATCTTCCTCCTCTCATTTCCCCTTAAGTCTGGCCCTTATGCTCGTTTTCTTCCCCATTGAAATCAACTTCTTCATCCATTTATTAAATGTACTTTTTGATTACTGTAAATTGAAAAACTCACCAGATCAGCTACTTTTGCGAGGTCGATCATCGTATTAATGTCATTGTTACACTCCATGAAAGTGAGGCGACGCTTCTTTCCTGAAGAATACAAAAAGTAGTGACTAACCAGACACAGAACAATTAAATGTTATGTGGCCGAATGGTCCACAGCAGTACATTGCTTTGCTCCCATGCTGGTACTCCTGTCTGCCTCTCCAAACTGGGGGCGTGTCGACCGCCGTCTACTGTAGGTAACACACCTACTTGGGATAAGTACCTCATACAACCCCACTTCAAAACACACCAACTATCCCTTTAACAGCAGTGCCTGATGGAAGTGGACCATATCTAACCCCGTCTCCTACAGAAGAAATCAGCGTCCAAACTCACCAGAGACGATGGTTACAGGTCCACATATGTCCCCCAGCTTCTGTCGGGTGAAGTTTTTGATCAGGCAGCGGATCAGGGTGCTTTTTCCCACCTTGGGTGGACCAACTACAACAATCACAATCGGAGGAGGTTCCAGGGAAGTCCGGTCTACATGGGGGATGTGATGTTTTTTGGTCTTTATGTCCTGGGACCTAAAAAATATACATGAAGAGTAATTTTACACTGTTTGTTTCTTACATTTTTTATTCAACTATACATGAATTAATGGAATTATGTCAAATTGGTGTCCCTTATTGGACAACAGAACCGACATGACATCTTGGATGCTACAGGAGAGTCTGACAGATGAGCAGCAGCACAGCTAACAGGAGAGCCAACAGCACTGACCTGTGGAACGTCTTGGCCATGCGTACGGCCGACTGAACGGCGAACGCTTTGGGATTGCGTTTCCGCGCATCTTCTTCTGTGGAGCCTCCCTGCTTCTTGAGCTTCTTCCTCTCCGCCTTCGGCCCGCTGTGCTTCTGCTGATGCCGCTTCTGTTCCTTCACTTTCCCGTCCATCCTGTCCAACTGAAGCACAAACAATTTACACTTTGAGTTTATCTTCTGCTGATTCCATCATGTAATATAGGATTACATCATATGCAAAAGTGAAATCTGTGACTTATCTACTGTGTCATCTGCAGTGGAGAGAGCTTATTGAAATGATTATTGAAATCTATTATTTATTTGAAGCTGGATTTGCACAATTTCCTGAAATCCAATCCAATCCAAATTTATTTATAAAGCACATTTAAAAACAACACAAGTTGACCAAAGTGCTGCAAAACCTACATGTGAATGTGATAGTTGTATGCTTTGCATCAACGCCTCAAGACAGCATAAAACTCAATACAATACTTCAGGTTTGATCAGCTGCTTTAAATTCATTTTTGACAGTTTCATCAGGGTAGGACTTTTAATAAAAAAAATCAACTAGGCCTACATAGGAAATAATTCCCACAATAGCAACATTTGGACTCAACCTGACAGCATGTATAGCCTACATTTCAAGTAAACTGATCTTAAAAGCTTGCAGAAAATGAGCAGTGAAGCAAGACTGTCCATAGTCCTGATAAATCCAGATGTTTAAATGTACCAGTCTAAAGATGACTTTCAGTAAGTGCTTACAAATAAAAATAATAATGAACTGCTGTGTGTCACAATCATATCAGAGTTCCTATTGGCCCACAGCTAATGTGTATGGGAGTAATGGACACAATGTGCTGGTTTTATTGGCACAAATGGTCCCCATTAGTATTTAAGGACACTTAATGACACAGTACAGTTTTATACTTTATAGAAAATTACATGCTAAACGTTCATGGAGAAAAATAAATGATTAGTCTTACTACCTGAATATAAAGCCCTGTTGTTTGTAGTCTGGTTCCAGTCCCAGTCGGTTTTTCTGCAGCTCTCTCACATGTGTGTTTTGTGATCTTTCCGACCCGGAAGTGTACGGAAGCGTCCCCTTATAGTAAACCGAGTGGAAACAAGATTGTAAAAAAAAAAGGTTCCGCACCGCGAGGAACAGAAGACAAACCCGCCACGATGGCGCCCTCTGCAGGCTGGCTAAAGATCAATTCTTTACAGTGCACATACACATAAAACACAAACAAACAAAGGAGTCTTTAATACAGACAAACAATGTCAGAGACAGGGGGAATATTTGAAATAAAAACACATTAAACAAAGAGCATTCATTTGGTGTATGTGTATATATACATATATATACATATATATATATGTATATATATATATATGTATATATATGTATATATACATATATATACATATATATATATGTATATATATATATATGTATATATATGTATATATATATATATATATATATATATGTATGTATATATATATATATATATGTATGTATATATATATATATATATATACATACATATATATATATATATATATATGTATATATATATATATATATACTGGAAAAATAAAGTTCAGAAATTTGTGTTTGTTGGATTATTTCTCTGTTGTTCCAATGCTAATGGTCATTGTATTTTACATTGTTGGAAAGCCTGTTTATTTACCTTCGCAATGATGTCCAACTTGTAAGGATCATGTATTTGTGGGATGAGCAGCACAGCTGATTATGTGGGTAGCGCCCTAGAAAAATTTGCCAAAATGCTCCGTCAAGCGGGCCTGAAGGTGAAGGGCAGTCATTGCAGGCTTCCTGGTAGCCTTATGAGAACACACTGTTTACCATTGGCAGAGCATTTTGGCAAATATTTCTCTGGCGCTACCCACATAATGAGCTGTGCTGCTCATCCCACAAATGCATGATCCTTACAAGTTGGATATCATTGTGAAGGTAAATAAACAGGCTTTCCAACGATGTAAAATACAATGCCAATTAGAATTGTAACAACAGAGAAATAATCCACCAAACACAATTTTCCGAATTTTTTTTCTCCAGTTTATATATATATATACACTGTAATACACTGTATATTACTATGTCATGTTTATAGATGTTTTACAAATATTTTTTTAAAAGTTTAAAAATCATTTGGCAATCATTAGCAAATACTTAATATGGTATATAAAATGTTATATTGTGCAACAATAGACTGTTAATAAATAGCGTACTAATGCAATCAGAATATAATCGTTATCGTCTCTTATCAGCTATGATACAATATAAATATACAATATACAATATCAAATGTATAAACTAATTATTTCATATTACACAAAGTAATGATAAAATAACATTATTACATTATAGGATTACTAATAATTAGTAAACATTATTAATTATCATTCCGTTGTTTGTTAACAGTAAAATAACTATTAGTTAAGTTTAAATCAATTTACCATTTATAAATGCTGGTTATTATAAAGCGTTACCCCAAATTCTTTTTAATTTAAAGAGTAGAAACATTTGTTTCACACACAGCAACAGCACAGAACTGGATTTTTTCCGTGTTCCCAGAGCTGCAGTAAAGATTTCACACCACTTGATGGTGCCAGCAGACAAATTACATTCTTGAGCATCTATATGGATTCAGCACCACTAAAATAATCACAATAGAGATGTAATAATGCAAATGTGACAAAGGACGCAGCTGTCCAGTGTTTGGTTGGTGGAAACAGGCCCTGACCTCCTTTATCTCAAATAGTACCATCATAATTACAATCAATGTCGTCATCATCATCCTCGTCTTCTTCGTTGTCATCATTAGCATCATGTTATGAAGAGTCCAATAAACCCTGAGCTGCCCTCAAAGCCTTTGAACTTCCTCTCTTTGACATCAAGTGCTTGTTGTCTTTTGGATGATCCATTTTCACCTTCCTCCTAATAATATTAGTACTGTTATAATCACCGGGTGGTTTGCTACATCTGGCGTTTAACCCCCACCCTATACCTGAAAAATGATCATGACACTGGACCAGAGCCAAACTACGGACAGGGCAGCATTAGGGACATTTATGTATTCATTTCCTTATTTCAGCTAATTTTAACTTTACCAACTTTATGCCAAAAAACACAAAGGCACCACGCAATACATCATTAGTTCATTACAATACAATCGAGTGCAATCTAATTAGAAAAGGCTACATTTTAAAATGTCTGCGTGCTCACAGCGGAAACGTTTGAAAGAGTTTAAGTCTTTTGAGCTTTTTGAATTATATTTGTGTTCATCAGTAACAGCTTGTGATTAATGTGTACCTGGTGGTGAAGCACTGAAAGAAGTTGAAGTGGCAATTTTACACAGAATTACTGGAAGGAGTTGAAACAGCAGGGACACCTGAAGTGAAGAAGAAGCAAATTTGCTTTAATGTCACCAATTTCTTTAACGCATTTACGCAAATTACAATTTATAAGGTTGTAGTGGGCTCAGTTTTAAAGCTAGAGTGAAAATCCTGGCATCATATGAAACTAGAAAACCCTAAGGAATCCATTGGTACCAACCATATCAAACTACTTACGCAAAATTTTGGTGAGAAAAAACTGGCATGGCCATTTTCAAAGGGGTCCCTTGACCTCTGACCTCCAGATATGTGAATGAAAATGGGTTCTATGGGTACCCACGAGTCTCCCCTTTACAGACATGCCAACTTTATGATAATCACATGCAGTTTGGGGCAAGTCATAGTCAAGTCAGCACACTGACACACTGACAGCTGTTGTTGCCTGTTGGGCTGCAGTTTGCCATGTTATGATTTGAGCATATTGTTTTATACTAAATGCAGTACCTGTGAGGGTTTCTGGACAATACTTGTCATTGTTTTGTGTTGTTAATTTATTTCCAATAATAAATATATGCATATATTTGCATAAAGCAGCATATTTGTCCACTCCCATGTTGATAAGAGTATTAAATACTTGACAAATCTCCCTTTAAGGTACATTTTGAACAGATTAAAAAATGTGAGATTAATTTAACTATTTTAATCGATTGACAGCCCTAATATGTAATTTTCATTGTTACGGCTTATATGCCTTAAATATTTTAGAAACTCAGCTAATTTATTTTAATTTATTCATAAACATCTACATCTGCGTATCTTTAGCAGGATATTGAACTTTTTTCTCCTGATTTCAGAAAGTCCAAAAGTTTTTGTTAGCCCAACCATAAATACTGACTGTTCTGCAACAGAGCAGTAGTATATACTGTATGTAACTCTGGTTTATTGTCTCTAGCAGCATGCGTTTTAGCTCGCGTTTTACCCACCACACCCACAAAGTGTCAGTTATTTACGGTCCAACATGGAAAGCAGCGACAGCGACTCAGAGACAAAGCCTCAAAGGCCTCAAAGGATTAAAAGATGTGGCCTAAATAATTTTGATATTCACATGGCTCGTAAGACTTGACTCCCCTTACTGGAATTGACCTTCTTGATTCTTGTCTTGACTCAAAGCTTAAAGGTTAATACTTGTGATGAAATACCCAGAGACAAACAACAAACCGTGATGCTGCTGTTCACGTTTTAAATAGTTCTTATGTTAGTGTTAAATATTCAAATGCTCCACTATAGAACATACCTCTGATTATTCTACAGCGTGTGTGTGTGTGTGTGTGTGTGTGTGATTCACATTTTTGTTAAAGGATGATTTATTTCTAGTTTACTTAGATGTCATCCCAACAGCACAGGACGCCTTAGGGAGCATTAAAACCCCATTACGCAACACACATGCAGAGAAAAACACCAACACAGTCTACCTTATTCCCTCCAAAATAAGCCATCCACAATAAAAAAAAAGTAACTCCATCTACAAAAAAACAATATATATTTGAGGAGGTTGATTTAAGGTAGCGATTCTATTTTAAGTATTTGAATGGAAAGCCCCGACCCTTTCCAAACAACGCCAGAGTATCTGAAGTAGCTCCATAAAACATGATTCATGCTCATCATTGTTTGTGTTTCAAACATCTGCTGAAGAGTCAGAGACTTCCCAGAGTGAGAAGCAAAGAAGATGAAGAAGATGGATGGAGGGATGTAAAGGAGGGTGGAGGACGAGAGAGGGAAGAAGGGTGGAATGATGGATAATGGGAGGTGGGAAGGAGGGAGTTACATGCAATTAGTAGGTATCTATGTGTCCATTCTTCTATCCATATATCAGTCCATTCAGACACATAGAACTGATTTATTATGAGTTTACTGTAAAAGCAGCTTGAGTTTGAGGTTCTTCTTTACAAAGCTGTAAAAAAAAAAACTTTATGTTGTTCATTTATACAATTTTAAAAGGAAGAAGTATTCAGATATTTTACTGTAGTAATAGTAAAAGCAATGCCATGGTGAAAATACTACATTACAAGTAAAAGTTCTGCAGTTCCCCTGCACTGCATTGACGCATATGATTCAGAGATAAGAACACTGTCGGTACTGTGCTGCTTGATTTTACAGACGCTTTTGATATTGCTAATTTTAATAGTTATAAATTCAGACAGTTGGCATTATCATGGATAAATTGTTATCAAGCAATAGAGCACAAACTGTTTTCTTTAAAGGTAGTAGGATTTGGTGATATCTAGTGGTGTGGTTGCAGATTGCAACCAATTGAGTACCGCTCCGGTCACTCCTTCCTTTCCAAGACTGCGGTAACGTGTGCCGCCGAGTGCAAAATTGCAGTAACGTCGTTCACCTCGCTCAGATGCCATCTTTACCATAATAACACTACTTTATAGGAGCAACAGAAGTCAGACGGCGGCTGGCGGTATCACGGTTTAGCACTCTGCTCACAAGCGTGTCGTAGAACATACATAGACGTACTGAGGAGAGATGCAGGAGTGGAGAGTGCTGACGGGCTAGCCAGATGTATGGAGGACCGAGATCGCTGGAAGCTCCACTGGAAAGCCCGTCTGAGGACGACCCAATGAATGACATCTTAAAACCTTTTTCCGTGATTTGACTACCAGATTTGTAACCGTTGCTCTAAGATGCAAACTGCTTGAGGAAAACCGGTCAATGTATTTTTTTTTTTCGAGAAATAACTTTAAACAAACAGCTAATATGCTTGTTTGTAACATCTGATGTACATTGTGTGACATTTATCTGAACTACAGCAGTCTGTCCTCAGGGAGATTCCGCCTGCCTGTGGGTGTATATGAGAGTGTGTGTTTAGTCATAATAAAACAGGCCCAGCTCTTCCTGCATATACCCTGTGGACTGATGGAGTTGATGTCTGCTCACTGCAGAAAGACAAGGAAGAATAAAAAAAAAGACATGGATTTGATCGTCATCAGTCAATCTGACCAGTTGTTGCAGCAGCAAAGCAAAACATTGTTGACTAAATAAGAAAAAAAGGACGTTTATTCAAATGTCATTTTTCAGAGGTTGCCGGAAATGTGTCAGGTCTGCAGAGTGAAAGTTGGCGAAAGCGGTTCATAGACACTTTGCGGCTTTGATATGGAAAGTTTTTTATCCTCAGTATAATTTGCTCAATATGAATTCTAACTGGTTCACAGCTGACATTGTGACTTCTACAGCAGACAGATGGCAGCGATCTACGTTCTCCAACACTACAGTTAAAAAAAATCATCTCTCCACTGTGTCATGACCCCAAAAGAGAGTCAAACTATGTGTTTCTGGTCATGTTCCAGCCTGTTCTCATTCCCAGGGCGTTGAATACTGAGGCCTTCCATTGACTACAATGTTCTATTACTACTACTAAACTGCTATAGTGATTTTGTTGTCTAAAGTGACGCCGAGGGGTGTGATAAAGCAGCAGTGGGTTACGAGTTGGGATGAGAACGTGTTTCATGTTCATAAATGTCCCCATATAATGTTTAGTAAACAGTTATTAACATTTATTTACTAGGGCTGTCAATCAATTGAAATAATAATCGCGATTAACCGCACATTTTTTATCTGTTCAAAATGTACCTTAAAATGAGATTTGTCAAGTATTTAATACTCTTATCAACATGGGAGTGGGCTAATATTCTGCTTTATGCAAATGTATGTATATATTTATTATTGGAAATCAATTAACAACACAAAACAATGACAAATATAGTCCAGAAACCCTCACAGGTACTGCATTTAGCATTAAAAATATGCTCAAATCATAACATGGCAAACTGCAGCCCAACAGGCAACAACAGCTGTCAGTGTGTCAGTGTGCTGACTTGACTATGACTTGCCCCAAACTGCATGTGATTATAATAAAGTGGGCATGTCTGTAAAGGGGAGACTCGTGGGTACCCATAGAACCCATTTTCATTCACATATCTGGAGGTCAGAGGTCAAGGGACCCCTTTGAAAATGGTCATGTCTAGAAGGGAACAAGCAAACTGAGGAAAGTTTTGCGAGATTGTTAAGGTTAGACATTGATCTTGAATAGTTAAGCTTAGGATAGGTCGTCAGGCAGCGAGTCTCGCGAGAGATTTTGCAGATCTCAGTTCAGATTTCTCAGGTTATCTTCTTCCAATTTTTGCTCACCAAAGTTTAGCCTACGTTTGGAGCGTTAATTTGCCTCCTTCGCGACAAGCTAGTATGACATGGTTGGTACCGATGGATTAATGGGATACCAGTTTCTTCACTCTATCTTTAAAACTGAGCCCGTTACAACCTCCTAAATATTTATTGCATTAAAGCTGAAGTAGGCGAGATTGGAGCCAATATGATTAAAACGGTTGCTATATCGTGACAGTAGAACATGAAACAGGTAACCTGAAAAAAATCATGTTTCTCTGTGTCCTCCGGTGCTCTTAACGGTATCTGCAAGATTTCTCTTACCGGAAGAAAACAAGCAGTCAGAGCTGATCTGAGGTCAGCTGTCCATCTGCTGTCTATGAGAGCCGGCTGTCAATCACTCGAGAACTCCGACCAAACGGTCAAACTAGACCGCGCTGATTAAATATGAATCAATATTATGTTATGTTAATGCCTATTTTTCGCCTCAAATGTTTTCAGAAACATCTTGTAGTGCACGGTTTAGCTGTAAAATCAAGAAAGTTTGTGATGCTGCTGCCATTGTAAAATCTGTTGAAGGAACGCCAAGTTCTGGTCACATGACCGGAGCACAGCCAATAAGAATGCTCTCTCTCTGAAATGACCTGTGATTGGTCGAAGTCTCCCGTCACGGGCTAGATTTTTCTAAAGCCTGCAAACAGAGCCATGAGGAGGTGCTGAAGTCTAGTTTTCTTGAATTTGACAACAATTGACACTTGAATTACAATATGCTGAAAGATTATTATGAAATTTTTGCCCAATGATGCCAAAAATATACTCCCTACTGCAGCTTTAAAATAGTGCAAACATCAAGATAAAAACAATACAGAATAAAACATAAAAACATAGGCCAAAATATAATGTTGAAAATAAGACTTAATAAAACAGTGTGTACAAAAAGTCAGAAATAATGAAATTATAACAAGGGATTGTTATAAAAAGGCCTTCTTAAGGCTTTAAAAGTTATTAGTAAAATTTTAAAACCAATTCGATACCTGACTGATAGCCAGTGAAGTGTTGCAAGGATGGGTGTGATATGGTCACGTTTGTCCTGGTGATGCCTTTTCAATGATGTACGTATATCTGAAACATTCTACTTGTAAAACTCGTGGAAAACAAGGCAGGAACCAAGAACCTAGACCTTACGGGTTCTTACATGTTGAAGTTATGGAAAGCTCCTGGTTACGGGTTCCCGTACAGGAAAAGAGAGAGTCAAATTCCACTTGTCTAACCTTACATGCATCGACTAAGAGTCTAATCTAACAACACACCCAGAGCATGTTCATATCTATGCAACTCTTCAGAGAAAGTAAGAAAAAGATTAATTTGTTTTTCATTGTTTTTCAGTTTCACCTCTACCGACCAGGAGCACACGCACACACACACACACACACCTGAACACACACACACACACGCACACACACACCAAGCAATAAAGTGAGCTGATAAATTGTTCCACTTTCAGCGCTGTAGTGTTTGTGGTGGAATGATCCGTCATTTAGTAGAGATGACCCGATGTTATCAGAGAGTGAGAGAAAACAGAGGAGAGAGAGATGAAGAGATGAATGAGACCATAACAAATCCATAGCCAATATTTCCACATCACTGAGTCTGGCTGTTGCCATTTGAACGATAAACACACATAGTGAACCATCTGTTACAAAACTGGGTGTTGCATTAAATGAGTTGGTCAAGGGAAACTCCCTGCAAAGACATAAAAAATGAACATGCATCATAAACAGTATATTGCTAAACTATTATGAATATGTTTCTTTCATGGTTTAGGGTCAGGGAATTCCTGCCGTCTGTAAGAAGATAAGGATTAAGTCTGCAAATTGATTACTGTACCTGGCTACTTGGTAATAGCCAGCTTCGCTGATTCTGATATATTTATTATTGGAATTCAATTACCAACACAAAACAGTGTTGTCCAGAAACCATCACAGGTACTGCATTTAGCATAAAAAATATGCTCAAATCATAACAACTCAAGCCCAACCGGCAACAACAGCTGTCAGTGTGTCAGAAGAACCCATTTTCATTGACATATCTTGAGGTCAGAGGTCAAGGGACCCCTTTGAAAATGGCCATGCCAGTTTTTCCTCGTCAAGATTTTGCATAAATTTGGAGCGTTACAGCATCAGAGACAATCACAGACATCGCTCAATTGATTTCATCTCATATTTAAAAAAAAAAAAATGGACTTTCTGAATACATTTCTATGCATTCCAAGATTTTATGATGTCACGTTTTAGTAGGATGACTAGATGGTGGCTCCATTGCCGATGAGAACATAATGGCTTATGACATAGGAACCAGAGAAGTGCCCCCACCATTTCAATTTACACTTTACTTTAGAGGTGCAAACAGTATTCATGGTTTTGCAGTTCATAAAATGAGTTGCAACTCAGTGAACCTGCTCCCTTTGGGCCTGTAAGGGTCTGGGGGCCCCTGGGGCAGTTGCATGCTCTGGTACTTTGGTAATTCAGTCAAATCAAAAAGTCAACTTTGCGCACATCTCAAAATCTAATGGACAGATTTCAACGAAATACATTCATGCTCCTAAGAGGATAACGTTTTGGGATTTTAGTGACCCCATGACCTTTTCTCTAGTGCTATCCTCAGGACACACAATCTTTGACTCCTCTACTGATAATAACCTTCCAAGAACTTCCAAATCTTTCTGTCTGATACTTTTGTCTTAGTAGTGTGCAATAAACATTGCAGCATGTAGAGCCTGCTTGCTTGGATTTACCAACCCGTTCTCATTCCCATGGCATTAAAATACAGAGGACTTGTCATGGCTGTTGGCGTTTGGTACCGCTGCACACGGCACTATTTAGCGCCGTTATGCACCAAGCGTTTCATTAACTATAATGTAAATCCATCCACGGTAACAGTAAACGCTCCCAGGAAGTGCACAGGGAGCGTGGTGACGTAGGGGAGGTGGATGGGTCAAACAAACCCAAGGCTTTCATCCAGGAGACCGCTGTTAGTGTCCCGTGCATCACGTTACAATCAACTGTTAGTTCATGTCCCGTGTTCACAATGTTCAGCGTCATTTTGGTGTGACAAAGTGGCGGTATGTGTGCAGATTTAAGATGGACTGCAACTAAATGTGACTGTGCTTCTCGCTCTCTACGTCACAGTCACTGTTTGGCCAAACATCCTCCTTGTCGGTACCCCACACTCTGCTCCCCCACACATTTGCTCAATGCACCTATGTCATGGAATGGTGGAATTTTACTATACTTAGCAGCATGACTTTCAAAATCAGCGCTCGCACACATTAATCCACATACACACGAATGGAGAGTAAGGCCTTGTCAATCAAGCATGACCTATGAGCTGGACTCGATCGGTCGCTTTCACTTCCTTCTTTTGGATCTGTGGATTCCCCTTATGACACACATTGCTTCTCCTTATGGCATCCACAACATTTGAAACGTCAAAACAGGAAACTTGCTTCACTCCATTTAAGGTAAAATAACATAGTATGACAATAACATAATAACAGATGCTCGCTGCATCTCATGTTTTGTAGCCCCACTGGCATACAGCCATTATTTATGTACTCCATAACCATTATGAATTGCTGAAATGCTGACTGGGTGGTACAGAAAGTAATGGTTCTGATCAGTTTGGAAATTTATAAAGAAATGATTGGCTGAATGTTCTGACAAGCACTTTATTTGAAACATACAGACGCACTTTAGACAGATGGAACGACACATAAACCTATTCCAGCTGCTTGTCTCTGAACAAGCATAATGGTACCAAACCTCACAGCCTCAAGGGAAACGTTTACATGCACAAAATATTCTGCTTTTTGCCCTTATTCCTAAAAAGACAATACTCCTACTAAGCTGTTTACACGGTCAATGAAAATGAATATTCCACTAATATTTCCGTTTACATGCAGCCGTTTGTTCACGTGTGAGGGAAAAATGGAGTGGGAGATGGACAGGTGGTTCGGTGCGGCGTCTGCAGTTATGCGGGCGCCGTAACGGACCGTCGTGGTGAAGAGGGAGCTGAGCCGTGAGGCGAAGCTCTCGATTTACCGGTTCATCTACGTCCCAACCCTCACCTATGGTCATGAGCTTTGGGTATAGTGACCGAAAGAATGAGATTGCGGATAGAAGTGGCTGAAATGAGCTCCCTTCGTAGGGTGGCTGAGCTCTGCCTTAGAGATAGGGTGAGGATCTCAGACATCCAGAGGGAGCTCGGAGTAGAGCCGCTGCTCCTTTGCGTCGAAATGGGCCCTGCTGAGGTGGTTCGGGCATCTGATCAGGATGCCTCCTGGACGCCTCCATTTGGAGGTTATCCGGGCAAGTCCAATTGGTAAGAAGCCCCGGGGTAGACCCAGAATACGCTAGAGAGATTATATATCTCGTCTGGCATGGGAATGCCTCGGGATGGATGGATGCAGCCGTGCAAACTCCGATGAACGCAACCGTTGGTGGACTTGTTGGACCGTGCGAACACAGCTTCCATCTTTCATTCCTTCAACCACCTTCTTGAAAAGGTCTGCGTTGCGATATTTGTGCATATCCAAAAACCTGATGATATCCAAGTCTTTCATAATGTTTTAAAGAAACTAGAAATGTAAATAACTGTAAACTTGCAAGAGGCCTGTGTGTGTGTCGCAAACTGCCGAATTGAGACGCATATTGTAAATGATCTGTATATATATGTCTAAAGAATGCTCTTAAAACCTGAATAATATCAGCATATCACACATGTCTTAATCTGAAAATGCTCCAATGCTCGGAATAAGGCCCAATTCAGACTATCCAAACGGAATATGCTGTTCACATGACCCGTATCACATTCAGAATTCTTCTTCTTTGTATGGATTTATGCTCTAATGACTGTATTATTGGGATCACAGGAAATGATTCACCACAGACATTTGCATGTGTGTCAAGTCTTTGTCTAGTAGGGGATGTTATTCAGATATTACACTGTATTATCCACTCAATAATTGGGCCTCCATCTCTAAAAAGATCATAATATCTGTTTCCTGTCTGAGTCATGATCCGTCCACATACTGTACACACACACACACACACACACACAGATGAGCTCAGAACAGCATCCAAACAACATCTCTTACAAACACACACCGAGTTCCTCTCCCTGTATCTCTACCTTTATCACTCGCTCACGTTTTACAGTCATTAAGTCATCTCTCTATCGCTTCCTTGTTTTCCTTCCTGTGCTCCTCTGTCCTCATTTTCATCATCTGTCCTTTTTCCTCATCATCTTCCCTCTAAAGCTTGGTCATTATAGTCATTTTGATGTTTTTTTTAATGATTTTCAAGACACAACATTTTTGTGATTGTTCCTCCAGGAAATTCAAACAATTACTAATAATGACTTTCACATTATTTGCCCAAAGTCTGCCTTGCTCTATCTGTTTTTTTCTTCTTCTTTGGTCCCTAATCAGAGCAAATCCAGTGGAATAACAAGGTCTAAAGCCCCGCTAGTTGCCCATAAAGACAGAAATGTTCATTACAGAATCAGACGCTGAGGGGTATACTGACCAAGCTGCGGTATTTAACCAGTTGGGAGTGAGTTTGTCAAAGCTGACCAATCACAGTTTTGGTCTCCATGTGGTATTTCCATAGCCATAACCCTGACGTGTGGTTACACTACGGTGTGGCTACAGCAACTATGTTTGTAGGTTCATTTATTATTCTTTATTACTGAATGTTTGCCTTCCTGTTTTTTAATATTCCTCCCTACTTTTGAGAGGCCTGAACATGAATTTATTATTCAGTTCATTTAATAGTGCTTTGCTGCTGTGTGACATCTTCATACAGAAACCAAACCACCCTCAGCTGATGGCATTCAGTGAGTTTGAATGCTCTGAGGAAAAAGATGGCTTTGCGAGCTCAGTCATCTCAGGAATGTCCAACAGGAACCAGAAAGCCAGGGATCCCCTTCGCCTCTCCTCCACTGTCACCCAGCCCACAAAGACCTGCGCAGGTCCCCGTCCATCCATCCGCCCTTCCATCCTCTCATACGTCATCCATCCGTCCATCCACCTGTCAGGCCGTGGCGGGACCCAGCGCGGCCGACAGACGTGAGCCGCCGTCAGGTTGAGTCTTCTCTTACGAGTGCCCCTCTCGGAGCTGTCCAAGGGCCCCGTAGGAGCCTGGAGTGCCGCGCCAGCTCAATCTTAGTAGTGGACAAAGTGAAGAGAGCGGGAGCTGTCCCATCAGTCTCCATTATGGGACGGCGTTGTTGCTCCGCTGTCGTGTTCCTGTGGTACTCCAAGGGAGATGCTGTCTCATACATCATCAGGGAACAAAGGGCCTGGCCGGGGGGGAGGCTGGGGAGAGGAGGTGGGAGGAGGTGGGTCCTTCCTGCCCCTGAGACACACACACACACACACACACACACACACACACACACATACACACACACACTCCAACCCCCTCCTTAAGTTTCTACAATCATCAGCCCTCCACTGGGGGAGACTTCTGCTCAACTTGAGCTTTGTTTCAAGATTATCTTCTAAAATAAGATATTTTACAACAGTAAGATAAAGGCCAACTGTGCAAGCATGAATATCAAAACACATCAGTATGTATGGGGTTAAAGCAGTGGCTTTCAACCTTTTTTGTGCTGTAGAACCTTAAATTGATACACATTAGGTCACAGACCCCCCCATTTGATAATATTTCGCTTCAGTGACCTCCGTCTAAAAAGATTTTGGTTGTTAGTTATGATTAAAACAAGAATTCTATCATTGTCAACTACAGGTGAGGAGATAAACGAGGAGGAACTCACTTCTGTAGTGAATTAAAAAGTGAAAATAAATTATTCAACATTTTTTCTGGGGACCCCCTGGAACTCCCTCAAGGACCCTTGGGGGTCCCCGGACCCCTGGTTGAGAACCACTGGGTTATTCTCAGCTGACAAAATAAGTTTCAGGTAACTCTTAGGTGGAACCCTCAGAGTCTGATTGAAGAGTTTTACTGAATATTTACAATCAAGTTTAAGGTAATATACAGCGCATGTTTTGTAAAAACTGTCTTTTTATTATTACCTCTTTAACCAGCTACATGTTTGATGTTCAGTAAAACACAGAGCACACACAGAGGACACAGAGTGTAAAGACAATATGCACTCCAGTGCATGGAGTTGCCATCGTGATGAGTTTTGACAAGAGCTGTCAATCGATTTTATCGCGATTAATCGCAAATTAATTGCACATTTTTTATCCTTTCAAAATGTACCTTAAAGGGAGATTTGTCAAGTATTTAATACTCTTATCAACATGGGAGTGGGCATGTGATTATCATAAAGTGGGCATGTCTGTAAAGGGGAGACTCGTGGGTACCCATAGAACCCATTTTCATTCACATATCTTGAGGTCAGAGGTCAAGGGACCTCTTTGAAAATGGCCATGACAGTTTTTCCTTGCATATATTATTTAGCCACCTTTGCGACAAGCTAGTATGACATGGTTGGTACCAATGGATTCACTCTAGCTTTAAAACTGAGCCCGCTACAACCTAAAAATCACAAGTTGCGTTAATGTGTTAAAGAAATGAATGCCGTTAAAACGAATTTGCGTTATTATTGCGTTAACTTTGACAGCCCTGGTTTTGACCAACAACACAATGATAACAGTTTACTGACAAATCAGCTGCAGACCCAGTTTTCAAAAGGCAACTAACAGAGTGGAACTCAGATCATCCTCCAGCGTGTTACACCGACAAACACCCGACCAGATGTGTTCATCAGCGGCAGCAGCAACACACCGGTTTTCATGTGCACCGGTGACGCTACCATTTAAACAGACTGGGTGTTTAACCAGGCTGTGAGTCATCAACTGTGCATGGCGCATGGAGGATCCAAAAACAGCAGAGCCTGTAGCAGGTGTTCCACGATCAACCAGTGTATTACTCAGCAATTATGTGCTTGCTCTACCATAACCATAATTATTCCACTGCAATCTGATAAAAATACAGAAAAACGTTTTGTAGTTCATGCAACAAAAATCCCATAAACTCCAACCAACCGATTCTGTTGCTCAAAATTATGCGAGAAGTCAAGGGGTCAAGGATGATCACTTTTTGTAGCCACTGCGTATTAAGCATTCCAGATGTGTTATTTCAAATGTACAGTATTTGTAGCTGGTGCTCTGTGTGTCATTTAGCAGGGAAGGACAGATGTAGCGGGTCTGTGATAGAGAAGAGCCTCTGGCTGCTGAATGTGACGAGCAGAACATTAGCATAGCAATGGGCAGCTCTGCTGTCACTACAGTAGCTCCAATCAGCCCTCCCCCATTCACCGCTGACAGTGAAATAGGCAGAGCATTTCCAAAATCAGCTGGCTAAATTTGGCTTTCCGTCCACACGGTGCCAGCGCTTTTGTCTCTTAGAAATTCAGCTTTTACAAAACAGTCTCAAGATCGACTTGAAATATATAGCGATTGAGGTCATAAACTCATGTTTACAATGTTTACTGAGGTAATAAATCAAGTGAGAAGTAGTGTCATTTTCCGTAGACTTCTATACAATCAGACTACTTTTAGCAACCAGAGAAGTCGCCCCCTGCTGGCTATTAGAAAGAATGCAGGTTTGGCTTCACTTCTCAGACCCGGAGGTTGCCACCTGCTCATAATACACAAAAAAGTCTGGCTGAATTGGGGGCGGTCAAGTGGCATTGTGGGTAATGTAGGTGCCAGGCTTTGACAATAAAGGGGAATGCGTAGAATAAAAAACACCGATATCTCTGCTGAATTTGATCCTTTTTTTTAACTGATGCATCATGAGTCCAACATATATGAATCACTGGAATACTCTTTTAATAAATGGATATGTATGTGTGTGTATATATGTCAAACAGAACAGCACTGAACAGCATTCAAATCAGACTTGTGCAAGAAACATATTTTGTTGCGGATTACGTTTGTTTTTGACATATCACAGATACATTGTAATGTCAGTCCAAGGAAGTCCGCATAGGGAGGACGTCGGGGTGGTGGATGGGTCAAACAAACACAAAACTTTCTCCCAGGAGACCGCTGTTTGTGTCTCATGTTTACAACGTTTTCATGTGTTTAAAACAGTTTAGAACTACAACTTTATGTTTCGAGGGAAATACATAATTGAGAATGCAGTTTAGTTGTATGGAAACGTAATTTTGTAGGAGACAGGGTTGGACCTGGAAGACTTATTCAAACATGAGGCTCAATTTGCCAGCAGGCAAAGAAGGGCATGTCTGAAAAGGGCTATAGCTAGATATGGCCCAGAAGTATTAAAAAGTGCAGTTCAGTACAACACAACACTGCAGGCAAACAGCACACACTGACATGAGACACACTGGAGTCAGACCGTTTACACAAAGGTAATAGTTTCTATCAAAGCAGCAACAGCAGTGACAAATGGGCTGGTTCCGCCCCATTGTTTTACACTTTACTCATGCTCCTCTGAGCCCTGATTGATAGAGATGCACTTGATTTGATCATCAGCTTTGGATGTGGAGATGGTTTTCCACAAGCCAGTGTTTCCCTCAGGAGCGTGTATCAGAAGAGCCAACAAAACCCCGACAACGCAGCATCATTATACAGGACATATAAGAGTAATAAACAAAGAACTATCAATCGAATCATTAGCACACGCTCTTTTTTAGCATCAGCCTGATGTGCACACACAGCCCTCTACTAAGTGTTAATATATAGAGTGCTGCAGGGATGATGTATTTTTGTAGGCCAACCAGGAAGTGAACATCGCCCTGATTCCCTCAACAAAAAGCCAATGGGATTATTCCATTGGGTTTTGGATTATTACAGAAAATAAACTCGGGGGCAAACAAATGTTTATGATACTTACATGTTTTGCTCAGCAAGATAATCTCCACAAATGAACACCAGTTTTATGATTTTTGAAGTGTAAATGCAGTCCCTAGAAGTAAAGAAAGTTCAACTTTGTAATGATATTTATCCCCTTTTATCAACGGATTCATTACAATCTCAAGATTCTTATGCCATATTTCCACTATCTTAAAAACTGAAACCTGCAACAGTCTTCAAAAGACCGTTGCAGGGTTTTTTTTCAATGTGCTACTGTTACTGGTATATTCTGGTCAGATTTAATTCTGTTTTTGTCTCACAATCAAGGTCAATATGGTAGCTATATTATAACCAGTTTAAGAGGCTATACGTCAATCCTGTGTGCACAAAAATAACACAGAGAACCTCCAGACGGGGCGCGTTTGGCGAGCGCACAACAAAAAAAGGGGTTGGATGGGCACCAGATAAAAATCTTGCCTATAGGGCACCAAATTGGTCAGTGGGTTACTCACTTTCTGAGTCTCCATGTTCCAAAAGTGACCCTGCAGGTCAGGCTGCATGTTTATCGTGTCTTGTCACGAGCAGCTAATGTTTCAAATTTTACATTCAGAGAAAATGGAATTGAACGGTAAGAATTATCTAGAACAAACTCAAATTTCAATGTTGAGATAATTTATTGATTTATTCAACAGTTGATTGATTTACTTATACTGTATGTTTGCCACTATTTATTCACATGATCATTTATTTCAGAATATCTGAGGTCCATGTGTGCGCTCAAATTATCACATAAATCAAAATGATAAAAAATAAATAAACAATTAGAAATATTTTAATAAATATACAAGTACGTTACTTATTAACAGAATTAATTAATTCAAAAGAAATGAAATGTAACTGAAAATAATAAAAATAAGGAAAATATTGAACTCCAATATAAAAGTAATACAAATCTCCAAAAATATAAATGAGACACTAATATACCACAGTGTGTTTACAAAGTGTGTGTGTGTGTGTGTGTGTGTATGTGTGTAGTATACCCTTGGCTGTCATCATTCCTAATCCAGAGATCTCAGCTGGGTGGTCACGGTCTGCAGCCCAACCATGAAAGACACAGTGTGTGTGTGTGTGTGTGTGTGTGAAAGAGAGAGTGATGAATGATATAGTAAAAGTCCAGCCAACTCGGTGCAGTAACACACAGCATGGTTGGATCAGTTCATCTGGATGTGATGAGACCAATTGAAACAGAGCATCAATTTCTCTCAAAGTTACGCTCACTCTTAAAAAAAGTCTATACACATTTTCCCTTGAGTATATATAAATTAGCATTTTGGATTGTGTTTAAAGGTTGACTTTGGTATTCTTCAACCTTGACCCTATTTTCCAATGTTTTTGCGTCTAAGTGACTAATGGGGAAACAATTTCTGAAACTGGTCTAGTACTGAGGGAGAGCGCTGTAGACGGCAGCCACAAAAATAAGCGAACAGTGTCAGTGTAACATTACGTTTACTAAAAGTGCTTGTTTCTGCCACTGACAGGCTCTGATTGTTATAATAAGTGTCTGACAACATTATGGAAAGGACCCTACAGAGAAATAAAACCCTTTTCTTACCTTTCTCTTAATCCGGTCTGCTTGTTATTGTGTCCAATAGGAGAAGTCTGGTTGTGTTATCTGAATATCCGTATACTCTGGCTCAAATAAATACGGACGGCCATCGAATTAAAATACACCATCCACATTGTGGAAATCATCAGCTACATAGGGAGGATGTCGGTGTGGATGGGAGGATCAAATAATACCAGACTTTCGCCCAGGGGAACGGCATATTGCAGCCTGTGAGCAGCTGCCGATTACAGCGCTCTCCCTCAATACTGGACCAGATGTTTTCAGAAATTGTTGTCCATATTTGTCAGTTAGACACCAAAACCTGGGAAAATAGGGTCCAGGTAAAAAAAAAAATACCAAAGTTACCGTTAAATGTCATACATATGTAAATGCAGTGAAAATTTGGTGCTATGGCTGTCTCAGCCTTTAAAAATATAATTATAATACATTTTATTTTTGATGTGTATATGAATATTGAGAGCAATGCTTTCAATAGTCCATTTACCACTGGACAAAAAACCCACTAACACCCACTAACATCCCACTAACATCTGGCTTTTGTCTTTAGTGGGGAAAGGTGTTAATCAGCATTCATTCCCGGGACAAATGACTCACGGTAATTTATCAGCTCCAGCTCCGATCGGCAGTGATGGAAACATGACATGGGTGGACACGCTAATTTTTGTCCCTTTTCCGGCTTGATGCTCTGTGTCACACAAGTGAATATATAATAAATAAAATTATTGTCATGGCCATGTCAGTGTGTCCTCGCTAAAAAGTAGCCCAACTTTGGAGCGTTATTTAGCCTCACTCACAAGTCCCGAATCACAAGTTTAAGAGGTTAAAATATCTGCTGTACAAAAGGTCTATTCAGCTTTAGTTTCAGTCCTCCTTCTTACTTTACTTTATCTTACTTTACAAGGCTTTTAGGTGGAGGAAGCCCTTAGTCCTCAAAGTAATTTGTGAATGAACACATTTTACATATCATGAGAAGGTATGTGGGAGCTTTAAGAGGCCTTTCTTATGAATAAATACTGATTGACATGGAAATATACAGTAAATTATATATTATGATGAATGCAAAATGTGTGTGCACCAAGAGCCCACCAAGAACACCTTTCTATAGAATGCATTATTACATGATTCTGATGAGGTTGGGACGTGTAGGCTCGCAGTCCGCTGACGGACCTACAAAAAATCCCCAGAAAACCTGAAGAAAGCAGCTTTTTGATGGAAAAGAACAAACATTAGCATTGCGTCGTCTCTTACCCGATTCCACTCAAGTTATGCAGACATTTTTTCCGGCAAGCTAATGAATTTTCATCTTTGGCCCGGGTTGTTAAGCGTTCTTTGACGGACAACAGAGTTGGCTTCATTCTCAATGATGGCCTGATTCAATGAGGCCACGGGGGGCAACAAATAAAAGACTCCTCATGTTCTCAACCGTGGAACACTTTGCGAAAATAATGACAACTCTGATGACAGAGAACAGGCGGCGTATTGACTGAACACAAAGGCCACGTTGACTGGTCGCACTAAGTGATCCATAAGCAGCTGTTATCATTGTCTCATTGTCTCAATATGCTGATTCCAGAGGACAGAGGAATGTGTGTGTGAATATATCTGTGTGTGTCTGTGTGTGTGTGTGTGTGAATATATCTGTGTGTGTGTGTGTGTGTGTGCGCAAAAGCTTGTTCAGTCACACTTGTATATTAATGCATACTTGAATGATAGTGCACATACAGTATGCACTTGTGCTGTGCTTCCACCTGTCTGTTTACATATAAACATTAAATGTGTGTCAAATGTGCATGTCTATGTGTGTGTGTGTGTGTGTGTATGTGTATGTGTGTGTTTATTGCTATGCAAATTGTGGACAGCCAGAGGATCACTTGTTCCATTCAGAGTTCCTTGGCTGCAGCTCTGAGGACAGCGTCGTCAAGCTTGTTTGACTTCTCTGCAATGTCAGTCATGCACATTTTAAACAGCCGGGGAATAATGTTGGCTTTATGTCCGAGGATCGGCAGCAAATGCAAATACGAGATCTCAGACAAACAGGGGTCTTTGCAACTTTGTCCTCAGTGAACGCATGATTCAAACAATATTGTTTTATGCAACTTAAACTCAGGATGGTGGGATGCCCTTTCAGCAGATAGCGCCAGCAAAGTTAGGACTGCATATCTTAGGACAATCACTCCCAATTCGACAAATTCCCCACGCTGGGTCAGTGCCCCTCGGCGTCTGATACCGAGGCCCTTTAGTGTCTGTATGAGACGCTCTGAGCTTTCAACTAACTCCAATATAAAGGCTGAGACACGCCAAACCGACATCAAAGAACTAGCAGCGATGAAGGCCGACTGTTCCTTCACCTCACGTCGCCTTTGTCTTGGGAAGTTGTACTTGAACACACCGCAAAGACTACAGCCGACGGCCAGTTAGTACATACGCACTGCGTGAGATGAAATAACTCTCCACACCAGCAGGCGGCGCTAGTCTGCATTCATCATTCAGCCGTTGTTATGATACGTACATGAAATAAAGCGGTGTCTGCCGACCATTTTCGCACCATTCTCACTCACCACTTAGCTTCATTCCAGATGTTCATGTTGCTTTGAAAATATTCATGTGTTGGAATGATCAGATGAGATGAAGATGAAAAATAAGAAGAGCCTTCTGTGTCTGTCCTTTTGACTTTACTCATTGGCTTGCTTTCCTCACTTCCGTTTCTCTTCTCGTGCACTGATTCGTTTAAGTTGAACAGCCAATAATAGTGATTCTGCTGAAAATCCTCCAACACGGGCAGACTAGAATTGACGGTGAGGGACACCCCACAAAAACTAGGCCGACAGACGCTCACCGACGGCCACAAACTGTGTCAGGACCTTTAGGCGGTCAGAGCAACTGATGTAGTATAAAGACCAAAAACAACATGGTTGGGACAAACAAACACAGGAGACTGCTGTTCGTGTCCAGTGTGAAACCAAGTAAACGCTGACTTATTTTACCTTACTTGTGTTACGTAACTTCCGTACTTTACAAATGCCATGTACGTAAGTTACGTAACAAGTGTAGCCTACTTAATTTACATAACAAAATTACTTCCATTAACCCGAACCATGATCTTTTCCTAAGCTTAACCGAGCAGGTTTGTTTGCTAAACCTTACCAAGTAAACCTAAAAACGAACTTATTTTGTTATTTAAAAGCTTTTATTGTGAAGCTGCAAAATCAGGAAAAGTTGTGTTTTCATCAGCAACAACCAAACACACCTCCTATACAGCCGAAAGGGAAACAGTAAAATAAAGCAGATATCTGAAAGTACAAACAGGAAGTCAGGGAGGAGAGAAACTCTCGCAACACACAGTTGTTTGACAGGGAGAAGGGGGGGTCGTCACCAAGCCACACAGGAAGTGCACCGGGCTTTGAAGTAAATTCTTGTAGTGGCCAAACGGCGGTACTACAACGTCTGTGTCCGTCACGTGATGCCATTGGGGCCAAAACGATTTTTTCCCATAGACTTACATCGGGAAGGATACGTCTGTAACTCGGCAACTTCCCACAGCCAACACTTATATAAATCATTAGGTCCTAAAAGTTGTAAAATACACTAATAGCTGAATCCAGAGTGCGCCTGCTCTATGGGCCAAATGGATGCGGAAAATCGCCGGATGATCCAGGAACTTTATCACTTGGCAATCGAGCCATTTTGGCTTCATAAACCACTGAGCAACTCTCATAGGAATGAACGGGAGCCCGCCTCAAACGCTGTATCCAGTTCTCTTTATACATCCATGGTCGTCACAGGTTGGACGCGGTTGGCGAGATGTCACCACGACCTACTTGGAGGCATGTCGGTCACATTTCGACCTGACTCCAGAGATGGTCCGTCTTGGGTGTGACTCGGTACAACTCAGCGCACTAAAACTGGTAATGGAATAGGTAAATCAGCGCCGCATGATTTGAGTTATTGTGGCCAAAAGTGCCAATGGAAAAGCCCCACAAGAAACATTTCCTTGTCTAAAGCTCCAATCTGTGGAGAGAGCGAATAAAGAATTGAACAAATGAGTTAGTTCATATACGACCTGTCTGTCTGACCCTCTGGGATTTCAAATGGATTAAATTAGTTTATCACATGCCTTATCTAATGACGACATGTCTCTAAGCAACATGGTGTTGTGTGTGTGTGTGTGTGTGTGTGAACTGGCCTAATTATTCTCAAGAAGATATAGCTTGCTTTGTGTCTCTCTCACTCGTCATACATAATGCAACAGGCACACAAATGCACTGAGTTACCCTCACAAAAAATACACACACGTAAAGAGGTACTCCAATGTAAACCCACCCACAGCTGTGTCAACTGTTCAATTGGACTGCATGTGAACAAACAAATACACACACGATCAGTAAAGTACATTTTGCTCAGAGGGTGTTTGTGTTGCTGGTGACTCAGCCCTGTGCTTTGTTGTTGGGTTAACCATACTCACTTCCTTCTGTTCCAGAAGGCAGAGACAGGCGGAGAACACTACTGTAGTCTGATAGGTCAACAGCTTTTTGGTTTCTCCATAAATGGCAATTGGACCTTGTTATTCTTCTCTCTACTGAAAGTCAGTGAGGCTTAGAACAACATCGTCAGGGTCCTGTGCAGTGCTCTGTGCCCCTAAGGCCCAGACACGCCAACCCGACAAGAACTAGCTGCAGCGAAGGCCAACCGTTGAGTCGCCTCATGTCGCCTTTATCTTTGCCAAAAAGTTGCACTCAAACACACCGCAAAGACTCGTACGTTCTGCGCCTGCGTGAGAGGAAATAACCCTCCACACCGGCAGGTTCGTCATTAAAAAAAGGGAAACAGGAAGACTGAGAACGGCAGATATACAAGCCGTTGTTGTCATTCGTACATGAAACAGGTGGCTTTGGAGGGAGGCCTGAAGGGACGGGCTGTCAGTGTTGTCAACTTGGCGACTTCCGCGTTAGATTTGGTGATTTTTGGAGTTAGTGCTGCTAGATGCAACAATGGGCTGGGGTTTTTTGGTTGGATAATTTTTTAAATCTAGCGTACTCTTGCTAGGTTCTTAAAATGACTAACCCTAGCCAAACACATATGGAAGGGAAACAGTACTCGACACAACACCGGCTCCGTGAAGAGGACGTATGTAGATATGAACGGCTCATTCTAAGGTAACGAAAACACAACGATTCTTATTTTCATGTGATAATACACTAAAAAATATTGTATTCCATTTCTGCCAATACATCCCATTAATTGTTACGCACTGGTCCTTTAATCACACAGAAAACATTCATATGAATTAATTTTTCTAGTGGTCATGGGTCACTTTGGAAGGCACTGACAACTGTTCTGTCATCCAGCTGATGGGGTGCCAGAACCAATGACTATGAGAACTATGAAAATAAAACCCAAGTTGTAATAGCTTTCTGTTAAGGAATAAACTGGTGCTAATCTTTCACATTACTCCTTGATTAAACATACCTCTGTGCTTTCTGCAGCTATGAAACCTTAATGTACTGTAACCGGTGGATGCACCAATTTATCGGCCGAACATTGGCATAATCGGCAAATAAGATGACATCCACTGATGGCAGGGGCCGACGTTTATGTGTTGTGTTGCATTCGTTTTGTGCCTGCTAAATGTTGTGTTGATAGCTGCTGATTTTATTACATTTAATTTATATTTCACAAAATGTTTTTGTTGGGCTTTGTAAGCACTGAAAAATAAATTGTTTCATATATTTGTACGATTTAATTTGTGCACATTCAAGATATGAATGAAGGGCTGTCTGACTTTACGAGTGAAGACTTTGGCACCAAAGGGGGGAATAAATAACAACAAAATAAACAACAGAACATCGGTAACAGTCCATAATTTTGCAATCGGTGCAGTAGCCATGTAACACTACAATGTTACAATAGAATGTACAGGATGTGACAGCTGAATCTGAAACTCATTGTAACATTGAACGCATTTTGTAAAGCACAGTGTGCTCTAATCTCTTATAATGATGCTCTGTGGAACAATAATGCCACTTGATCTCTCACTATTGCTGTGCGAAACATTTCAATTCATAGTGTTTGCATTCTGCAACTGCAATTGTTGTAACCACAGTCCACAAAAAATATGTATTATAACACATATAATTTTAAAATGGCTTTCATGATGGTGTTATTTATTTATTGTTATATTTTGTCTATTTATTTTATTTAATAATAGTCTTATTCATTTGATGTATTAAATTTAGGGATGTCAAAGTTAACGTGATAATAACGCGTAAACGTAAATACGTTTTAACACCACTAATTTCTTTAACGCATTAATGCAATCGATGTTTCGTAGGTTGTAGCGGGCTCAGTTTTAAAGCTAGTGAAAATACTGATATCATATGAAACTAGAAAAAAAACTAATGAATCCATTGGTACCAACTATGCCATACTAGCTTGTCGCAAAGGAGGCTAAATAACGCTCCAAAGTTATACTAAATTTTGGCTGGCTTGGCATGGCCATTTTCAAAGAGTTCCCTTGACCTTTGACCTCAAGATATGTGAATGAAAATGGGTTCTATGGGTACCCACGAGTCTCCCCTTTACAGACATGCCAACTTTATGATAATCACATGCAGTTTGGGGGCAAGTCATAGTCAAGTCAGCACACTGACACACTGACAGCTGTTGTTGCCTGTTGGGCTGCAGTTTGCCATGTTATGATTTGAGCATATTTTGTATGCTAAATGCAGTACCTGTGAGGGTTTCTGGACAATATTTGTCATTGTTTTGTGTTGTTAATTGATTTCCAATAATAGATATATACATACATTTGTATAAAGCAAGTGTAAGAGCCAATTATGCGCATATTTATATTTGGTAAAATTGTTTATATTACATATTACAGATGTTCTAGTTTATACAACAGTTTTTGTATAGTTTAAATAGCCACCAGGTAGGATTATGATGTTTACCATTTACTTGTCATAGTGCTAGAATAGACAATTTATTATTTACGAGAGGATATAGTGCTGTAAGGCAGTTTGTCAGTAAGAAGGAGGCCTTTGGAAGATGCTGTGAAGGCTGCGTAGGTGTGGATCGCAACAAGTTTTTGACCGTGTTATACACTGTGTTATACTCCGTGTCGTAGCATGTTATAGCGTACAGTGAAAGTGTGATAAGTTAACGTTTAACGTATGGAACATCAAGTCTGTAGTGGACCGGGCGAGATGTAACTTGGATGTTAATGTTGCTAATGTTGTTAATTGATTTCCAATAATAAATATAGACATACATTTGCATAAAGCATATTTGATTATTAAATATTGGACAAAATTTCCCTTTTTAAGCTACATTTTGAATAGATTGAAAAATGTGCAATTAATTTGCGAATAATCCCGATTAACTAAATAAATATTAATATAATATAATATAAATATTTGTGTTATTATTATATATTATTATTATTATGTATAGTGCAGGTTCACAACAGCTACAGTAGGGGCCTCTACAGGTGCCTTACGCTCCTAGCAGAACCAAACATGAATGAAAAAGCATCTGTGGTCTCAAATCCTGATTCTGATGGAAAAATCCCTGAGCAACAGGAAAGTGAGGAGGCTGCAGTAAGAGGCAGTGACTGAGGATGTGATGTTAAAAGGGAGGGCAGCGGAAAGTTCAATGGCCTGACTGGCCTTTCCCTCTGCAACTCTGTTCCATCCCTAGGATATATGGGAAATGTAGTCTCACTGGAATGCAAGCTATCTTAGTTCTTGACTGTTTTTGGTCTGTTATAGTAGGCCTTTGACTCAAATCTTACACAACCACACACGTGTTGCTGCTAAATACAATCTCACTATGCAGTGCTCGACTGTTTACATGTTTCCGAACGTTTACATGTAAATGTGCAATAACACGTTGGTCACTTTTGTGTCACTTTCGCAATGTAAATACTGTAAATCTACTGTCACGTATATGTGCAATAACATGCTGATCACTCTGTGCAATAATTATATGATGTCGTGCAATAATTATATAATTATCTGACGGACACTTTGTGCAATAATCTGGCAAAACTGTAATCTGGCAAAACTGTCATCTCATCAATATACATATTGTATTTTTATATTTTATTTTGTATTATCTTTTATATATTTATTATGTTATGAATAACTGTTTTTTATTTACATTTTAATTTTTATTTATCATTGTTAAGTGTTATTGATAGGTTTATGGTACGACGGTACGACAGAGTATTAGGGCCATATTGAGGGGAAAAAATGAATCTGAGATTTCGAGAATAAAGTCATAATATTATAAAGTAGTAATTTTACGTGTTATTTTCTTTTTTCTCGTGAAGTTATGACTTTATTCTCATATTACAACATTTTTTTCTTGCAAAGTTATGACTTTATTCTCGAAATGTTACGACTTTTTTCTCGTAATATTAGGACTTCATTCTTAAAATCTCCGATTTTTTTTCCCCTCAATGTGGCCCTAATATTCCGTAGTACATTTGCCTTTGGGCCCTCACTGCATTAGACTTATATACTATATACTTAGACAATAAACTGTGTTACTTTCATTACAATGCTCAAATGTTTTGCGGCTCCAGACAGATTCCTTTTTTTTATTTTTGCCTAAAATGGCTCTTTTGACAGTAAAGGTTGCTGACTCCTGTACTACACAATGACAATAAAGGGCTTGAATCTTGAATCTTACATTTTGTAAGAAAACTCCATATCCCATGATCCTTGGTACCAGTGAATTCCTTAGGTTTTTATAGTTTCAAATGATGCCAGTATCTTCACTCTACCTTTAAAACTGAGCCCACTACAACCTAAAAATCGCAAGTTGCGTTAATGAGTTAAAGAAATTAGTAGCGTTAAAACAAATTTGCGTTACCGTGTTATTATCGCGTTAACGTTGACAGCCCTGGTACTGAAACAAAGACGCCTTCTCCAGACCTCATGAACTACTCTTAATTGCCGTATATACAGTCTGGCCTTAAATTGCTTATAAATTAATATAACTAAATCAAAGTTTCACCTGCAGCGGTGATGTCCAGGAACACATGATTCTGTATGGTTGTCATGTTTCTCTTTTTTCTTGTATTATCTCTTTTAGTACCTAATAATAACACGTTGGTCACTTTTGCACTGTAAATACTGTAAATCTACTGTTACAGATATGTGCAATAACATGCTGATATAATTATATGATGCTGTGCAATAATTATATAATTATCTGACGGACACTTTGTGCAATAATCTGGCAAAACTGTAATCTGGCAAAAAGTATCATCTTGCATAATAATGCAAAAAGTGCATTTTAGACTAAGCTACTGGAGTTACCCTGCACTATACTATTTTTTAACAGTCTCTTCTGCACTTTTTTAACAGTCCTGTATCACAGCTGTTACCCTGCACTATATTCAGTTTTAACAGTTTTCTTCATCTCCTTGTATTTTTATATCTGGTATATTTTTTTATACTTTGTACTTTGCACTACTAACTTTTTTACTGCCTTTTTACTAACACATTTTGCACTATGGAACTGTGATGCTGGAAACTTGAATTTCCCTCGGGATCAATAAAGTTACTATCTATCTATCTATCTATCTATCTATCTATCTATCTATCTATCTATCTATCTCATCAATATACATATTGTATTTTTATATTTTATATTGTATTATCTTTTATATATATTTTTAATATTTATATTGCACTATCTCTTTTTTTATTGTATTATCTATTTTAGCACCTATAGGATCGTCCCAATCTAATTTCGTTGTACTACACAATGACAATAAAGGGCTTGAATCTTGAAGCTCACATCTTTGTAAAGAAAACTCCATATCCCATGATGCTTTGGGTTTAGTGCGCAGGCTACGTGAGCAGCGGCAGGCGAGTCGGTGGAAAATGACCGGAGGGAGGCTCTTATCTGGGGGGTGAAAATTTAACATTTACCAGCATGAATTACGTTTTGTTTTTTATTAAAAACACATTTTTCTCTTTTATGAACTTTTAACCTTCCAGCTCCGGAGGACATTTGGTGACATTGGAGTACTTTTGAGGCATTTTAACACTGTTTTTGTTTAGTGATAGCGATAATCACCGTTAGGTCAGGATGCCGCGAGACAACAAGACTCCTCTGATACAGAAAATAGCCAAGCAAGCTTTCACCACCTTTAAAGACTTAAAGGCGTCAAACAACGGGGATAATAAACTCGTCGAGGACCAACACAGTGAACTAATCTCACTGGTGACCGCGGTCAGAGCTGCTGACCTGAAGATAGCTTCCCGGAAACCCGCACCGGGCTCCGCAGCAGCAGCAGCAGCAGCTCCGGTCGCCTACATGCACATCTGCGAGACGGAGGTGTTCAGCATGGGAGTGTTCCTGCTGGGGACCGGAGCCTCCATCCCGCTGCACGACCACCCGGGCATGAACGGGATGCTCAAGGTCTTTCTATCACACCATCATCATGTTTGTTTGTGGCCTTTTGTAACCCTGAAGCGACCCCCTCTCTCTCTGTGGTCTGGCTCTGTAGCTACAGATAGGGGAATGCTGTATACTACTTCACCCAGCAGGGTTAAAGGTCATATGGGGGTTATAACACTCCCATGTGTCTTTTGAGCTGTGTGGACCTTTATTTGCTAAAAAAGTGAGACAGTTTATAGTCAATTTGATTTTTTGTAGTTATTTTTCTGTTTCAAATATTTCATATATTAGGAAGCATGTGCAAGTCAGTGATACAGACAGACTTCTGTGGGGTTTATGTATCATGCTTCATTTTTGTCAACAAAAACAGACAATACTAGGAACTAAGGGCAAACAAAAATGGAGACAAGCAAATACAAAGAACATATGTAGTTAAAGGGACTATTTGTAACTTTCAGAAATGCTTCTTAACAGCGACACCTCCATCCATCCATCCATCTGCAACCGCTTATCCTGTTAGGGCTGGAGCCGATCCCAGCCGACATTTGGGCGAAGGCAGGGTACACCCTGGACAGGTCGCCAGTCCATCGCAGGGCTGACACATATAGACAGACAACCATTCACGCTCACATTCACACCTACGGGCAATTTAGAGTCCACAATTAACCTAACCTGCATGTCTTTGGACTGTGGGAGGAAACCGGAGTACCCGGAGAAAACCCACGCTAACACGGGGAGAACATGCAAACTCCACACAGAAGGGTCCCAAGCCGGATTCGAACCTGCAACCCTGTAGCTGTGAGGCGCCAGTGCTAACCACTGCACCACCGTGCAGCTTAACAGCGACACCTGTGGCCGTGAAATCAACGAAAGTCAGCGTCGGGCTCGCGCTTGCTCGCTCTCAATATACCTGAACGAGCATCACTCAAAACAGTGAGGCGACACACGTCAGCTAAAACCACAATATCACTCTATATTTCAGCTGCTTGGCAGTAATGTTAGCTGACAAGACGAAGGTCTCTCCATGAACATGATTTAGATCTGATCCTAGTGTTGGCTTTTCCTGCCTCAGTGCAGGCTGAGGCAGCGGGGCTCTGCAGCGGGGCTCCCTGCTCTCTCCGCCCGCAGCCGGAGAGAGCAGAGGAGACACCGGCACCCGGTCGGTAACGAGAAGACAACGTAAATCTCTGTAGAGCTCCGTCACTTCACAAGACACGGAAAACCTCTGTTGGTCTGGAGGAGCTGCAGCAGTTATTTCTGCACAAACGTCCCCTGTGCATTCACTAGATATTCTCAGAGCTAAACTAACTCTTCTGCAGTGTGGAGTGAGCGCGCGTTCACGTCTAGAGGTGGAGCGAGCTGAGCTGTCTGAGTGAAGGCGAGCAGGCAGAGGAGGAGGGTACAGCGGCTACACGCGAACGCGCATATGCGAGCGCGCATGTGTGACGACCCGCTACATTTATGCGCGTACAAAGTTACAAATAGTCCCTTTAAAGGAAAAAACAACAAAACACAAAATAAAATGAATAAATAAAACACAGACAACACCCTAAGGCACACAAATCAGGGAGACATGTACAGTATATACATGGAGTTATTTTTCTGTTTCAAATATTTTTTATTAGGGAGCATGTGCAAGTCAGTGATACAGACTTCTGTTGGGTGTGTATCATGCCTCATTTTTTATATATATATTAACAAAAACAGACAATACTAGGAACTAAGGGCAAACAAAAATGGAGACAAGCAAATACATACATAGATATACAGTGGAGGAAATAAGTATTTGATCCCTTGCCGATTTTGTAAGTTTGCCCACTGACAAAGAAAAGAACGGTCTATAATTTTAATGGTATTTTTATTTTAACAGTGAGAGACAGAATATGAAAAAGAAAATCCAGAAAATCACATCATATACAAGTTATAAATTGATTTGCATTTGATTGTGGGAAATAAGTATTTGATCCCCTAGCAAAACATGACTCAGTACTTGGTGGAGAAACGTTGTTGGCAAGCACAGAGGTCAGACGTTTCTTGTAGTTGGTCACCAGGTTTACGCACATCTCAAGAGGGATTTTGGTCGACTCCTCTTTGCAGATCCTCTCCAAATCCTTAATGTTTCAAGGCTGTCGCTTGGCAACTCGAAGCTTCAGCTCCCTCCACCGATTCTCTATGGGATTAAGGTCCGGAGACTGGCTAGGTCACTCCATTACCTTAATGTGCTTCTTCTTGAGCCACTCCTTTGCTGCCTTGGCCGTATGTTTTACGTCATTGTCGTGCTGGAAGACCCATCCACGTCCCATTTTCAGTGTCCTGGCTGAGGGAAGGAGGTTGTCGCCCAAGATTTCACGGTACATGGCCCCGTCCATCCTCCCTTCGATGCGGTGAAGTCGTCCTGTCCCCTTAGCAGAGAAACACCCCCAAAGCATAATGTTTCCACCCCCATCCTTGACGGTGGGGATGGTGTTCTTGGGGTTATAGTCAGCATTTCTCTTTCTCCAAACGCGACGAGTCGAGTTGATGCCAAAGAACTCGATTTTGGTCTGATCTGACCACATCACCTTCTCTAAAGCCTTCTCTGAATCATTCAGGTGTTCATTGGCAAACAGACGGGCCTGTACATGTGCCTTCTTGAGCAGGGGGACCTTGCGGGCGCTGCAGACCATTACAGCGTAGTGTGTTACCAATGGTTTTCTTGGTGATTGTGGTCCCAGCTGTCTTGAGATCATTAAGAAGTTCCTCCTGTGTAGTTCTGGGCTGATCCCTCACCTTTCTCATTATCATCGATACCCCACGAGACGAGATCTTGCGTGGAGGCGCAGACCGAGGGCGATTGATGGTCATTTAGTGTTTCTTCCATTTCCGAATAATCGCACCAACAGTTGTCTCCTTCTCACCAAGCTGCTAGCCGATGGTCTTGTAGCCCATTCCAGTCTTGTACAGGTCTACAATCTTGTCCCTGGTGTCCTTAGACAGCTCTTTGGTCTTGCCCATTGTGGTGAGGTTGGAATCTGATTGACTCATTCTGTGGACAGGTGTCTTTTATACAGGTAATAAGTTGAGACCGGTGTCTTTTATACAGGTAACGAGTTGAGATTCTGAGTAGTTTCTTAAAGCGAGAGGACTAATCTAACCGGTCTGTGGGGGCCAGAATTCTTGCTTGTTGCTAGGGGATCAAATACTTATTTCACACAATCAAATGCAAATCAATTTATAACTTTTATATGGTGTAATTTTCTGAATTTTTTTTTTTCATATTCTGTCTCTCACTGTTAGAATAAACCTACCATTACAATTATAGACCGTTCTTTTCTTTGTCAGTGGGCAAACTTACAAAATCAGCAAGGGATCAAATACTTATTTCCTCCACTGTATATCATAATGGCTTTTTAAACTATACAAAAACTTTTGTATAAACTAGAACATCTGTAATATGTAATATAAACAATTTTACCAAATATAAATATGTGCATAATTGGCTCTTACACTTGCTTTATACAAATGTATGTATATATCTATTATTGGAAATCAATTAACAACACAAAACAATGACACATTGTCCAGAAAAGCTCACAGGTACTGCATTTAGCATGAACAAATATGCTCAAATCATAACATGGCAAACTGCAGCCCAACAGGCAACAACAGCTGTCAGTGTGTCAGTGTGCTGACTTGACTATGACTTGCCCCAAACTGCATGTGATTATCATAAAGTGGGCATGTCTGTAAAGGGGAGACTCGTGGGTACCCATAGAACCCATTTTCATTCACTTATCTTGAGGTCAGAGGTCTTAAGGGACCCCTTTGAAAATGGCCATGACAGTTTTTAGATTAAGTTTGGAGCGTTACTTAGCCTCCTTCACGACAAGCTAGTATGACATGGTTGGTACCAGTGGATTCCTTAGTTTTTCTAGTTTCATATGATGCCAGTATCTTCACTCTAGCTTTAAAACTGAGCCCACTACAACCTAAAAATCGCAAGTTGCGTTAATGAGTTAAAGAAATTAGTACCGTTAAAACGAATTTGCGTTACCGTGTTATTATCACGTTAACTTTGACAACCCTGGTACTGAAACAAAGACGCCTTCTCCAGAACTCATGAACTACTCTTAATTGCAGTAGATACAGTCTGGTCTTAAATTGCTTATAAATGAATACAACTAAATCAAAGTTTCACCTGCAGCGGTGATGTCCAGGAACACATGATTCTGTATGGTTGTCACCTCAAAGATAGTGAAATAAAAGGAATTCTTTAATAAAAATGTTGCCACATAATCAATATCATTTTGTGATTAATTATCTAGAGTTCTGTTTTTCAAAATCAAATCCCAGTAATTCCAAGAAAAGAGTGATGTATCATTTTATCAAATCAAATCAATCAATCAAAGCTGATCTAGGTATAGTGAGAGGAGCAGATGTATTACTAATGGTGACCTTACTTAACATAACAGTGTTTTATAACAGCCACATGTACAAGTCAGTACCTTTTGAAGTCATGCCATGGTAACCTATGAACAGGCGTTATCAGTTGGATTGTCTTCTGACTGGATCCTGTCTGTTGTTCAGGTTCTCTACGGGAAGGTGAGCGTCCGCTGTTTTGACAAGCAGGAGGACAACCTGACCGCCCCGCCTCAATTCGAGCCCCAGTTGGCTCCGTTCCAGACGGCCTCCCTGCGGCGCTCCGTGCTCCGCTCGGTCACCGAGTACTCGGAGGACGACGGGCTGTGCCTCCTCACTCCTCTGCGGGATAACCTCCACCAGATCGACGCGGTGGAGGGACCGGCCGCTTTCCTGGATATCCTGGCGCCCCCGTACAATCCAGACGACGAGCGGGACTGTCATTATTACAAAATCCTGCAAACTGTGGCGGAGGGGGAAACGGGTGAAAAGGGCAACGAGGAGCAGCAGGGAGAGGAGAAGGAGAAAGAGGAGGAGGAGGCATGGCTGCTAGAAATCCCTCAGCCGGAGGACTTCTGGTGCGGTGGGGAACCCTACCCGGGTCCTGCAGTCTCTTTCTGAAAACCTCTGATCAGAGGAACTATACTGCAGCATATGACAGTGAGAATACAGTGATATCCATCCATCTACAAGGGGAGACTTAGTGATACCCTGCTCCACAGGGAGGTCAAACACGAGGGTCATCATTACCTGGAACTCAAAAGGGATTGTGTGCCTTGCTCAGGGATGCTACAGCAAGGCAGAGAACCCTCCAACAGAATAAGGACCACTGAACTGCCTTCCACAAATCGACAAAAGAGTTGACACAAGGAATTCACATTCCTAATATGGTATTTTTTTCTTTGGACCATTATATTGCCTTGTACACACATGAATGTCATTAGCCAAACGTTCTGTGAATGCTGGGGTCTCATTAGGATCTCTAGTCTTCAGTGAGGCCTTGAAAACCTTTTTACACATCTATTCTTTCACTGTGCTGCAGAGAACTTCCACATTGTGACGTGTCTTAATGCCAAAGCCTGTAACTCAAGACGTACCTGCCTTATTTGTGAATATGGAACGTATACTTATTATTATTAAGAGTGCCACTTCTATTGTACACGCTCATTTCTTCTTCCAAAGTGCACACACTACATATATATATATATATATATACTTTATTTTATGTGCTTAACTTATTCCAGATAACATGGTTCCTAAACACACAGGTCTGACTGGTTAAAGCTACTGCGAGGAACTTAATTTAATATACTCAATTTAATACTTCTGCCTCTATGTGACCAACATAAGTTAACAAGACCATCAGTGAAAAGGTTGGACCCAATTCAATTCAATTTATTTTTATATAGCGTCAAATCATAACAGAAGTTATCTCGAGACGCTTTATATATAGAGCAGGTCTTAGACCGTACACCATAGTTTAGAGACCCAACAAGAGATCCCACCAAGCGCGCCGTTGGCCAGGAAAAACTCCCCGTTTAGCGGGAAGAAACCTGGAGCAGAACCCAGCTGCATTCGAACTGCAGTCGAACGCTCCACGGGAGGCTGGAGAGCCAACACCGTCACCACGCTGATGGAGGCCCAGGCTGTATTGCTGGGCCCGCTGGAGGGAAAGGAGGCAGAGGACTACTTCCACTTTAGTTTTTATTGGTGCTTTTCAAGGTTATACACATATCAACAACACGATGGGCATGTACACATTCAGACCCACAAACAAAGGAAACAACACAAACAGGACTCATGTTTGGGAGTTACACTTCGATCATTCCATACATTCTCATGTCATTTCCAACTCAATCAGTTGTCCTTTCTGCCTTCTTTGTCGCTGTTTTGGTTTTTAAATAATGTCCATTTCTCCCATTTGTCTTCCATCTGTGTTTCTCGCAGTCTTAACCGATGTGTCAGTTTCTCCATTATGTATATCTCCTCTACTACCCCTATCCACTGCTCGTGTGTAGGGGGATCCACACTGAATTGGTGGATGTTTGATGCATTTTCCACACGTTTCCCCAATCCTCATCTGAAATGTTTGTGTTAAACTCTGACTCCCATCTCTCTTTTTATTATATTTAGTTGAATGTTTGCTTGCCGTCAGTTTCTGATATAGTGTTGATGTGATTCTAATTTTTGTTCCTTTGTATGAACTGATTATAATCTGAATCACACCATTCACTTCCACGGAGGGATCCCTTTTTATCTCCTTCTTATAATAGTCCCTTAGTTGCATTTATCTATAAAACTCCCGCTTATCTAAATCATATTCATCTTTTATATTCTGGAAACTCTCCAGCTCCCCATCTTTCTCTAAAGTGCACCATGCTGTGACTCCCTTGTTTACCCACTGTTTGAATGCTTTATCATATCCAGCTGGATTAAAATTACTATCAAATGCCACCCATTTTAGTCTATTTCTTTCTTTCTGCATCTTGTAATATTGTATTATTCTGAACCATAATTCCAGAGTAAACCCTGTAATTTGAATCTATGCAAGTTTTAACTTTCTTGTACGCATCCTTATCTCCGATGATGGTCTGAATAGGATATCCTCCACACTCTTTTTCCATTTCCTTCCACTTTGCTGTGTATTCTGACTTGCACCAACATACAATATATCTTAGCTGGGCAGCATAAAAGTACTCTTTCAGTTTTGGGAGACCCATGCCGTCTTTATCCTTTGGTAGCTGGAGAGTTTCATATCTTACTCTAGGTTTTTTAACCTCCCCAGATAAACCTTGATATAGTCCTGTCCCAGGCCACAAATTGGGTTTGAGGTACCTCTGTAGGCAGGGATTGGAACAAATAGAGAAGCCTAGGTTGTATATTCATTTTGATTATCTCAATCCTTGAGTTAAGATCTTTGTTTGGGTATTCCTTTTGTAATAGTGATCCCCGAATACTTCATTTTCTTAAGATTCCAGTTGAAATGAAATGATTCCTGAACCTCTTTTGATGGGGTGTAGTTAAATGTTAGAATCTGAGTTTTTGAATCATTTATTTTGTATCCCGAAAGATGTCCATATGTTTTCTAAAAGTTTCATCAGTGCTGGAAGTGATTTATCCGGTTGTTCCAAGTAGACTATGACATCATCAGCAAAAAGCCTTATCCTATGTTCTATGCCATTAACCACCACTCCCCTCAGATCCTTGTGTTGACGCACTAGTTGATCTCTGTATTCTGAACTTGTCTGTCAGGCTGCCGTTTATTTTGATTCTAGCAGCGGGCTGTTGGCATAATGTCTTTATGCATTGTATTGACTTATTGTTAAATCCGAATCGTTCTAATGCTTTATACAGAAATTCCCAATTCACCCGATCATATGCTTTTTCTGCGTCAATGCTTACTACATATAACACTCTGCTTTTTCCTTTGCGTCTGTTCCACAATATGCAGGGTTCTTCTTACATTATCATGAGTTTGATGTCCTCTTATAAATCCTGTTTGGTCATCCTCTATCAGTTCCGCAATAAAAGTGTTTAATCTCTTAGAAATAATTGTTGTATACAATTTCTAATCTACATTTAGCAATGATATTGGTCTATAGTTCCCACAGTGTTCCCTTATCTCTTCCTTGTTTTGGGATGACTGTAATTATTGCTTCGGACCACGACGGTGGTATTTTAATTATTTTGAATTGTCCGATTAAAGGAGGCCAAGAGTAATGGTGCCAGCTCCTCTCTGAATACCCTATACCACTCTGCAGGGTATCCATGCCCTACAAATAATCATTCTGCTTCAGAAACCTATTTCTTTTTTCAGTTTCATCTAATAATATGTCATTCATCTTTGTCTTCACGTCCTTGATGTGTTGAAGCAACCCCTGGAATATTTGTATTCTGGTGTTCCTATTCCAATTCCCTTAATCTATCAGTATATGCTCTGTATGCTTCTAATCTGACTCTTTTTACATATGCATTTTCAGCTATCAGTTTCCTCCACTGCTCCATTATAATTTTCCTCAATATATCTCTTTTATTTCTGCTTTAATCTTCCCTTTTCTTTGTTCATTATTCAATATTCCCACATTGAGTCTCCATATTGTTTCTCGTTTTTCTATTATTTAGACCTATTTTTTGTAAATAGTGGGTTGTGATCAGACACATCTGCCCCCTTCAATCCTACATTCCTTCACTCTGTGGCCATCACCTGCTTTCATAAGTATATAATCAATCCTTGTATGTACTTGATGTACAGCTGAGTAATGTGTAAACTCTTTCTCCAGAGGATGTAGGTTCCTCCATATATCTATCATCCCCATCTCCTCTAACGACCTATTTAAGAATCTTGTAATCTGCATTTTGGTTCTTTTGAGACTCGTTGTATCCATCCTGTGATCCATAACCGCATTCAGGTCCCCCCCACAAATTAATATTCCCTCTGTTTCTACAGCTATATCATCAAATAGGGATCTGAAAAAAATGTTTATTACTTTCAGGGGCTTACTATTATATATCTTCCTTCTTTATTTTTTCAATTCCTTTTCATAATCAAATTGGGTTGTGTTTGATATCAAAATTAGAACTCCTCGTCTGCTTCCCTCTTTATATGAGCTATAATATAGATTCCTGTAGCCATATCTTTTTAGTTTTCCATGTTCTAACTGGGATAAATGGGTCTCTTGGATGAATTTGATTTGTGCTTTTTCCTTTTTTCCTTTTGTCATAACCCTGTCTCTTCTCTTTGGTGAGTTTAAACCATTCACATTCAGCGACATTATCTTTATGTTGTAAGTCATAACCGTGTTTTGCTACTTCTTTAAAAATGCACTCCCAAACAGTCCTGAGCAACACATTCATGAACAGTTATTAACAAAAATACAAACCAGAAATACTAGGAACTTCCAAATGTGGGGTGAACTCTTCATCCCCACATCCCCGTTGGTGGGTGGAGGGGAAATCCCCATCTCTACTGAGGGCCCCTCCCTAGACCCAGAACTACACCCAACTAGTGGGTTTTCACAGCGTCTAGATAAGTCCAACTTAAAGGGACTATTTGTAACTTTCAGAAATGCTTGTTAACAGCGACACCTGAGGCCGTGAAATCAACGAAAGTCAGCGTCGGGCTCGCGCTTGCTCGCTCTAAATAGACATGAGTGAGCATCGCTCAAAACAGTGAGGCGACACACGTCAGCTAAAACCACAATATCACTCTATATTTCAGCTGCTTGGCAGTAATGTTAGCAGACCAGACGGAGGTCTCTCCATGAATCACTGCTGATCCTAGTGTTGGCTTTTCCTGCTTCAGCCTCCTATATAAGGAGCCAAACTGCACATCAGGATCTAATCTAAGCACTCATTCACACACCGATGGCTCAGACTTCAGTGAAACATATTTTCATAGTCCTGGACTACAGTTAATGCAAGCTTGTCAACAGGCAAACATCTCCTACCACCTAAGCAACATCAACCAGTGATTGATGTTAGATAAGGTCCTGTGTTTGCCCCCGTCTGGTATTTGTTTAACACCAAACATACCATAAGAAACGCTATTTAGCTTTTGGGGTCAGTCCTGTGCTGTGACCTGACAAACAACATCACATTACTTAAAGTCCTGAGAAGAAAGGGATGATCCAATCTTGTTAAATAAGGTCTTAGTATTAAAAGCCCACTAAAGAAAGTGAGGTACCTCAGGCTAAGGGATCCACTGGCTTGTAGCGTAGGTTTAAACCCAAGATATCCAAAATATGAGTTGGGCGCCAGACAGGAGAATAATCACAATTTCTAGCGTGTCACTTTAACAAAAAATTCCGGAAATCACTTGCAGAGTTAGCCCGGATAGCCTGCTAACCTCGCTACAATTAAATTTTTATCCAAATTAAATCTTGCTGTATTTAACCCAAATAGTATGTAATCAAATCAAAAAAGGTACGGTTCACACTCAAAATAATTTTACACACAAAATGCCCATTAAATCAAGAAAAACAATACTCAAATCCTGAGTCCAAATAAGAAACATAAATGTCCTTCAAATCATTAATCATATCATAAATCATCATTCATTAAAGGAGGACTCCAGATAAAGGTCAGTCTTTTAGTAAAAAAGATGTGGGGCGAGCGTGAATGTGTGTGCGCTGGGTTACTGTAGGAGAGGGGGAGTTTGAAAAATGTTGCTTAACTTCATAGTGTTATTTTGAGTTCTTCCTGACAAGCTAGCATGACATGGTTGGTACCAATGGGTCTCCTAGTTTCATAAGATACTAGTATCTTCACTCCAGCTTGAAAACTCAGCCCACAAGAACATCTGAAAGACACAATAGCGGGCCGTCTGAGTGTTAAGGGGTTTTAATGTTGAATATTGCAACCTTAACAATTAAAGGATATGTTTATGTTATATTTAAGTTATAATTTTAAAATGATAAAGTTAGAGGCAAATGCTTAAATCTGTGCAAGAAAAGAGACTGAGAGAGGATTCACCTCCCAGCAGGACAATGACCCTCAAACAAAGTCCAATCCAGACAGAGAAAGCTGCGACCGAGAGAAGAGCAGAAAGGTCAACGTCCAGACAGACGGGCCAACTCTCCTCCCACACTTCAACACAATAGACGATTTGTGGCATGCAGGGCTCGAACATTATTGTTGATTTGTGGTCATATACAAAGAAATATGTGTAAAGTTGAATATTTAACAACTATTTCTATTTACTGTAAAAGCTCAAATTGAAATTGTTTTCTTTTTACGTGGATAGAAAACCCTCCAGTGACCGAAAGAGCAGGTTTCACACTAAAAAACTAAAATATAATTTAATACAGTGCTGATATTCATGTCTGCATGTTCACACATCCACATGTTTTAGAGGCTGACACTGACTGTCACTTGGCTTCACTATAAGGTCAGTCGGGTTAGTGGCTGGGGCTCATATTAAATGCAATTATCCTCAATTTCCAGTGTAAAGTCTATCAGGCCAGTATATCAGGATGGGGAATATTTGTGGCGCAGCTTGAACAAGAAAAGCCATTTATTGGCAGCCGCTACTACAGATTTCAGATATGTGTGTCTCTTTTCTCTTTTCCTGCCCTGACCATCATGAACAATAAAACAACTCAGCCTATAGTCCTCCTATTTAGCATTCATAACCAGCATACAATAAATGGTTTATAACACACTATAATGTAGTTGTAAGCAGATATAAGGGTTTATTAATGTGTTTGTTAACAATTTTTTAAAAACAAAATTCAGATATATTGTACATATGTTTTACAGTATTTTTACATATTTTTATTGTATTTTTTGTCTATTCTATATTTATGTTTCTTGTATTTTTAATATATATATATATATATTTATAGTATATTTTTCATATTTTTTTATAGATTTTTCTTCTAATGTATATTTATGTTTCTTGTACATATTTTATAGTATTTTTCAAATTTATATTGTTTTTTATTCTATTCCTATTTTTTTATAGTATTTTATCATATTTTAAAGTGTTTTTCTTCTAATGCATAATTATGTTTCTTGCAAATATATTTTTTTTAAAATATTTCTATAGTATGTTTTCATATTTTATTTTTTATTTTCTTCTAATGTATATTTATGTTTCTTGTACATATGTTAAATTATTTTTCATATTTTTATTGTTTTTCTTCTAATTTATATTTATGTTTCTTGTACATTTTTTAAATATATTTTTTATAGTATTTTCTATTTCTTGTGCATATTTTTCATATTTTCATGGTATTTTTTCATATTTGTATTGTTTCTTTCTCCTAATTTATATTTATGCTTCTTGTACATGTTTTTTTATAGTATTTTTCATATTTTTGTTTTTTCTTTTATTCAATATTTATGATTCTTGTACATTTTTTAGATATATTTTTATAGTATTTTCTATATTTTTAGTGTTTCATATATTTTCTAATATGTTTTTACAGTATTTTAGAAAATATTTTATTGTATTTTTCTTCTATTCTATATTTATGTTTCGTGATTTTTGGCAAAACCTGCATTTATTTTAATTTTCAAATTTAATTTCTCTTGCTATGTTTATGTTATATATGAATACACCAAAGGAAATCCCTTGTATGTGAAAAACCTAATTAAATAAATCTGATTCTGAATCTATAAATCCTCCTGTGGGCATCCAGAGGTGGAGGCTGCTGTATAAAGAGATAATGAATGACAACATAATAAAATGCAGTTGTAATAATATAAAATGTCTTCAGGAGAAGTTATAGTTGTTACCAAATACTGCATCCTTAAAATGTGCTTACAACTACAATATCTATAGTGCGTTATAAACCATTACCAACCATAAAGTAGAGTTACTAGTCAGCGAGGAGAGGAGGGGGTGCATAACAGTGGCCTTCTTTGTGCCGCTAACGATGACTCTCTGCAGTATTGGTCATTTGTTTTTGTGGTCAAGTTGGCTTCAGAAGAATAAAGATGTTACAGATTACTGCAGGCTTCATGCAGCTTCTTAAAAGCAGAAATTGGACACTGTGAGAAATGTGCTCCTCTGCCATCTTCCCCAGAATCAAACCAGGGGATGAATATCCCTTTAGAGCTACTTTAGTTATACTCTAGACAGTTTTTGTTATTGAATTCCCACACAGTGTCACTGCTATGTTTATTAAAAAGCTACATTTTGGTCATAGACCTTCAGCTGGCATCCAGCTCACAATACATCTTTATACTGGAGCCACAAGCTGTGACAGCCACCAATAATTGATAAAAACAAAAAAAAAAATAACCTTAAAATTTGACAAATAATATATCAACAAATCTGTTAAATATAGAAAAATTAAAATAGAAAAAAGCAAATAAGCAAGCAATGCAAATAAGTGATTTTTATCAGCAAAAGTCAAAGTCTTGGACTGAAAATCTTAGATATCCATTTTTCCATTGTATGCTATGGAACTTCATGTATTTCTTCTCATCTTTTTCATCCATTATTGCTGAAGTTCCTGTGGTTCTATGAAGATGTTGCTTGATATTGTTGAGGTTAATGGCTGACAATGATAAGGGCTTTGTTGGTAATAATCTGGCGATATGATACGTATCATGATACAGGGATTACGATTCAATATATTGTAATTAGGGCTGTCAAATTTAACGTAAATTCGTTTTAACGCCACTAATTTCTTTAACGCAATTGATCTTTCAGAGGTTGTAGCAGGCTCATATGAAACTCGAAAACCTAAGGAATCCATAGATACCAACCATGTCATATTAGCTTGTTGCAAAGGAGGTTAAATAACGCTCCAAACTTATGTTAAATTTTGACGAGGAAAAACGGTCATGGCCATCTTCAAAGGGGTCCCTTGACCTCTGACCTCAAGATATGTGAATGAAAATGTGTTCTCTGGGTACCCACGAGTCTCCCCTTAACAGAAATGCCCACTTTATGATAATCACATGCAATTTGGGGCAAATCATAGTCAAGTCAGCACACTGACACAATGACAGCTGTTGTTGCCTGTTGGGCTGCAGCCATGTTATGATTTGAGCATATTTTTTATGCTAAATGCAGTACCTGTGAGGGTTTCTGGACAATATTTATCATTGTTTTGTGTTGTTAGTTGATTTCCAATAATAAATATATACATATATTTGCATAAAGCAGCATATTTGCCCACTCCCATGTTGATAAGAGTATTAAATACTTGACAAATCTCCCTTTAAGGTACATAACTGATAAAAAATGTGTGATTAATCATGATTAAAAATTGACAGCCCTAATTGTGATATATTTTGATACTGTAAGCAAGACAATTTATTGCAATTTTTCTAAAAATCTTATTTTAGGAAAACTGTCATAGCATAAAGAACACCACCATATGCTTACAATCTGAGTAAAAAAAAAGTTTACTTTTTTTATGCCATCAGAACAGTGGGATCTGCATCTGCATTTATCACAGTACCTGTAACATCCAACATCATATCACTTCTTTGAGAGGGCATATACACTGAGAGGACGCATCTCTTTGCAAATTAAATAAAGTATTTACTGAGTTAATGTTTGCATGTAAAAAATGGATGTAGTGTTTTTGATAATCAATACAGTAACACAAAACCTAATGTCATGATACTTGATATTTTCGAAATTTTTTCGCACCCCTAACAATAATCAGATTTCTCTGGTTGTGGTTTTGCTCACATAAAATGAATCAGCATTGTTAAAGTTGACTTTACAGCATCAGTATTAACTTAACTAACTAAACCTGAAGGCACTGAGGTAAAACACTATAAATAACTCTGCTATATCACATCCTGTTGTTTATTATTAAACACACATTTAAATGGAGTGGAAACAGATGACCACAGCTGCCCACTCCGGAGAAGTGATATGAGTCACAATAAATGATAACAGACAAGAGGCAACGTCACAACATTAATAACACACACAAAAGACTATTTTATTTTCATTTTTTTAAATTTACGCTGGAAAAAGATTGGAACGATGAACAGCTTGTTTCTGTTGAGTATCAACAGTCGTGCCCTCTGTATTTTATTCTGGGAATTTGTGGGTTTTAACAACCTGAGAGGTTCTACAATTAAAAAACATTTATAGGCTGATTCCAGTATTTTAGACCCAATATATTATATGTTTAGACTAGCAGAAAAATAGATAAATAAATAGAAGTAAATTCATTAATAAATATGTGTATAGTATCTAGTATTTCTCCACCAATATTCTATTCCTTGCAGTTTGGGGGAGGCTTAGAAAAAGCATTTAGACCTTCAAACTGGAAAATAAATACATATATATATAAATATATAAATTAAGATTAAATAAATGAAATGTTAAAATGTGGTACTTTTGACTCTTCATGACCTCAGTATCTCTAAAAATCTTTCTGCCTGAATACTGTGGACATATGGTCCATCTGTATTCTATATCTTACAAGTTGATTTCGCTTTTCTTCTAAAAATTTAAAATTCATTTCACTGACTAGTTCAGCTTGAGAGTCAGTTAAATCTTTTTGTCACCTTTAATTTGACAAAGTATGCAAACCAGATCAATGCCTGTTTATAACCTGATGTGATACATAAATAAAAAGTGAGTGGGTGAAAAACTCTGAGTCAGAAATGCCATGAGTGACGCAGGATGGGGTTTACCCAATGAAATTTCCAACATCAACAGCTTTACAAGTCTTTTTTTTTTGTTGTTTTATAAATACAGATAAAAGAGTTCAGACCTATATGTTGGTCGCAACGCGTTAGTCATTTTAAACAATCATTGCCATGTAAAATAAAGGCATTTTTAATTTTGTTCAAACACTACAGTGTGCCTTGGATTATTTTTGAGGGAGATTTGCATTTTGTACTTTTTTGAGACCATATTCCACCCATGCAATGAGCCCTTCACAAGACTGAATGAGCCCCCAATGCACTTGAAGGATCCAAAAAAGCACCTGTATGTGATTACCACAAAGACCTTTTCCATTATCTTCACAGATAAAAAGGAATTGTTTGGGTTCCACGAATGCATCTCGGGCTGACACCGTTGGTCCGTGTGTGTGCTCCAGTTATGAGTAATAAAACCAAACTGTGATTTATCATCCACATATATTTAATAAGTCTCAAAAGACACATCACAACAAAAAAAAGGATGAGTTCAACACTCAAACATTGTTTTACACGTGAAACCACAACTTTCTTGACACTTGAAGTTACACGAGACGAAATGTGTACAAAAATAGAATAGTCTTCCAACTTTACATATTAAAAGGACAAATGTACATTGCATTAGAAGCGTCCTTGAAATCAGTCAGTGTACAAAAAAAGACACACAGCAAGGCACTAAAGGGGGGAATATAGTCTTCAACAAAGCATGTTAGAATGAACACTTTTTGTCAATTCAATAACTTAAAAAAAACAGTTGCTTCAAAGCATTATTGCAGTTATTTCACATTTTAAACGCGCAGCCTGTTGCGCGCTCAACATGGCAACATCAGGCTGAAGAATGCTTTTGTCCATCAGTCTATTTTGTTGCTAAATAATAATTAATGTGCTGCTAAAGACATGTAAATCCAGAGGACAGATGGTCATTTTGTAATGGGTTATGTATGAATAATGATGATGTGTTTTGTTTTTTTGTCTGATGGGTCTTACTTGTCTGTCTGTCTATGGTAACAGTATGTCTATTGTGTGTGTACTTTTTCTCAAACTGAGCTGCCTATGGATGCAAAATGAATTTCAGTGCAAACTGACAATAAAGTTGTATCGTATCATATCGTATGTGTTGGCGATATTAAAACAATCCCCTTTTATATTACAACCGCCCTTGTATACTCTTATGAATTAATGGCTATATTTACTCTTATTTTCAGTAGACTGTACAGGCAAAGTGCATTCGTGTCAGTTCTGGAGCAGGAATGGAGTGGATGTGCGTAATTGCGCACAGAAGTTCTTGTCCATTCCCATCCTGCATGGTGTTTTAGGCTGCTGTCGCACAAAAGTTTCACAATCATTATTTGATAGTTCTTTTTAAGAGGAATGGAGTGGATGTGCGTAATTACGCACAGAAGTTCTCGTTCATTCCCATCCATGGTGTTTTTGTCGCACAAAAGTTTCACAATCATTATTTGATAGTTCTTTTAAGAGGAATGGAGTGGATGTGCGTAATTGTGCACAGATGTCCATTCCCATCCTGCATGGTGTTTTAGGCTGCTGTCGCACAAAAGTTTCACAATCATTATTTGATAGTTCTTTTTAAGAGGTTAGGGTGCATCATGGTGACAACAACAACAACCAGGCAGGACTAGGAACACATCCCGCTGGTTACAGTGATGGTGCTGCTGGACGAGGAAGTGGAGGACGAAGAGGAGGAGGAGACGGTGGACGACTTCCTCTCCTTCTGCCTCAGGTGGATCTTAGTGTGCCTCTTCCTCTCGTCGCTGCGCGCGAACTTGCGCCCGCAGAAGTCGCACGCGAACGGCTTCTCGCCCGTGTGCGTGCGGATGTGCGTGGTGAGATGGTCGCTGCGGCTGAAGTTGCGCATGCAGATGCGGCACTGGAACGGCTTGTGTCCGGTGTGGATGCGGATGTGTCGCGTGAGCTCGTCGGAGCGCGAGAACCGCCGGTCGCAGCAGTCCGCCGGGCACGGGTACGGCCGCTCGTGGACGGGCGTCTTGCTGGGTCTGTTCGGGTACTTTCTGGGTCTCAGGATCGGCCTTAAGGGCAGGTTTTGTGGGCTGTAAGCGGACGGAAGCCTCGGAGGCACACCTTCGATTCCACCACCACCACCTGGACCAAGCGTAAAGTTCCTGATAGTGTTCAGAGGAGTCAGAGGTGGAGGGACTCGGAATGTGTCGAGAGGACATGCACCGAAAGGTTTCCGGTCTTGGATGCCCATGTCCCGCTGGCAGGCAGGCTGGAAGAAGCTCGAGTAGTCTGGGATGATGGGGAAAAGCGCGTCTGCTCCACCTCCACCTCCACCGTTCTGCTTGGGAGAAGAAGAGTAGGATGGCGGTGGGTAGGAGGCGATGGGACACGTAGGGGGGGACAAAAACGCCGAGGGGTCCTGGTACATGTCACCGCAGCCAGATGAGGAGTAAGGAGGCGGAGGAGGAGAGTACAGGTGGTGGTGGTGGTGCTGGTTGTGGTGGTCCATCATCTCCGCCTGGTGCTGATGAGGCGTTGCCATGGTGCAACTCAAGGAGGAGGAGAAGTGATTGGGAGATCCAGAGGATGCCGGAGAGGAGGATGCTGATGAGGATGGAGGAGGAGGAGGTGGAGGAGGTGGTGGTGGTGGTTGGGCCATGTTGAAGATGCCCGAGACGATGTTGATGACTCCCTCGGGGTTCCAGTTACTTGGATACTGGGAGTCGATGGAGAACTTGCCCATGTAGGTGAAGGTCTGGTTGCGGTGGTGATGATGGGATGCGATGGGCTGATGAGAGAAGCCGCTGCTGGAGTAGGAGGAGGAGGGTGAGGAGAGGTCCAGGGAGCGCTTCTCTAAGCTCATGTCTGCGCTCATCAGGCTGTCTGTGGAGCAAAAAAACACAAGGACAAGGTCAGTTATAGTGAGGCAACTGGATTCACTAAGATGTTCACATTAAACAGGGAAGTGCGCTTTAAGTGGAAGAAAGCTTTTTTTTTCCATTACGCACAGACAGATAATTCATACGACACCTTCTCACGCAAAAATATATCTTATACTGTATATATGAATGAATGAATGAAAGACTATTTCGAACATAAAATAAATAAAAACAGATAAAAAATAATAACAAACAAAACAAGTGTTTCCGAAAAGGAGTAGGTAGAAGTAAAACTTATATTTCCCTATACCCCTTTCTCACTTCTCCTTTATAACTCAGAATGAAATAATATAATATAATATATAAACTATCCCAGATTTATTTACATCCCGAATTAAATATATGAACAGCATCCCAAGTTTATTTGCAACCCACATAACCATCCGGAGTTAAAAAGTAGATATAAAACCAACCCTTAACGCAACCCTTATCACAACTCTTCCTCAACCATATACCTCCCAAAAATATCTTATTTTTGTATAGCTTTTTAAAGTGATTTATATAATAATATTTGTAATGTAAATGTAATATAACTTATTATTTTAATGGAGCTTCCCAGCAAAAAAGTATTTCACACGTTTGTATATACAACCGGCGAGACAATAAACATGTTGAATCTTGAAAAACTCTCATCATTTATATAATAACCATTTTAACGCACTTTTTTACTATGACAATCAAAGGCAAAATGTGATTGTAAAATGAGTACTGCAACACTCAGCATACAGGCAACTTTTTTTTTTTTATAGATTAATATTTCTTCATACACTCCAAAAAAAAAAAGGTGTCATCTTACCTGCCACATTCATCTGGTCGTAATGAGCTCCTAGATCGCTGTTTGGGAAGATAGCCACAGAGGTGGAGCCCACCATGTCATCCACCGAGTACACGCTGTCTGGATGCACGAATCCTCCGAGATTCACCGGCACCTTCTCCAGAGTTTTCGCCGTCATTGTGGATGAAAAGAAAAAAAACACACTACCGCGTCTTCTTGCTCTCTTTTTCGCTCTTGTCTTTGCTGCTCACCTTAAAACACTTTATAATAACAATGAACAATGTGTAACCACCGCATGTCTTTCTGTTTCTGTCACCGGGTGTGAGAGGATGAGCTCGTTGCGTCTCTGTTTGCGCTTCATGCGCTCCTGGATGAGAGAAAGTCAACACACTGCGTTAAAAGTAACTCTCTTTGGGAACTGGCGGCCCTGGCGCTAGTATGTTTATATGGGGGACCTTTTGGATACGTCATTACCCATATATGGAAGTGGGAGGAGTCGAGGGAGAGGCGCTGCCGACGCTGATTGGCTGAGAGGCTCCGTGACGATTTTCTAAAGGGAATCACTTGTGAATGGAGAACCCACTGCTGCTGCTGCAGGAGATAAAAAAAACGCACCTTTTTTTCCACTCGCTGCAAACCTAGAGATAAACTGCCACAAAACAAACACAACAATGATATATACCACAAAATGAGCAAACACAGCTATAATTTACTTTAAATATTATACATATTTTTTTGTCCATGTATACTCTGGTGTATATCCTCCTGGAAACCGAGTTAAAACAAAGTGTCTTCCAATTCCTTTTTTTGTTGTGATTTCCTTCCTATTTAGGGTTAAAAACGAAAATCTTAACAATTCAGGCTTGTTAAATTTTATTTTTATTGTCCACTGTAGTGGATTACAGGACTATTTCAGTGTGAAAAGAAAAAAAATGAACAGATTATGGCTGTAGAGTGATATTAAACCAAGAATACATTCAAATTGATTAAAAAAAAAAACACACATGCCATATCACTGGAAAGCCTAGGATGTCCTCTTAACAATACAAAAGGGGTTGATAGAGTAGGTCAAAAGAGTAAGAGGATATGCATGTGGACACAATTTCCACTACAGAGGACACATGTCAATGGGCTGGGTCTCAGGAGGAGAATTTGATGTAATCGAGTTGTGATATCAAAAGAGGAATTCCGGTTGAGCTTCTTGAACCCATAAAAGGTTGAATCCGGTTAAGCAGGGGAACATCCCCTTATACTCCATATTTGGGTTTCGATTCCGGAATATGATCATCGGAAAGTGACGAGTTTAGCCGAGCGGAGAGAGAAAGATAGAGAGAGAGACCCTGGTATAACCACAGTCAAATGAGACGGACAGAGGAGCGGAATTTACTCCTTTGGGTGCGATAGATAGATAGATAGAGAGAGAGAGACACAGAGAGAGAGAGAGAGAGAGAGAGAGAGAGAGAGAGAGAGAGAGAGAGGCTGCTGGGCTCGGAAACTCGTGTCAGTCTCATTTGACTATGCTCTAGGAAAGAATAGACTGACGAGTTAAATATAGTCACTTAGAGATATATTTGCAGTCAGTGAAAGGAAAACATTTGTACATTGTATGGAGGCGGTGGTGGTGGTGGGCCATGTGTGAAATAAACAAAAATGAATTGTGAAGGTGACAGGGGTCTACAGGAGGGGGTCTCAAACTTTTTGGTGTCAGGAAAAATAAAATTGTCCCTATTAATCGTAACACCGATTAAGCATTATGCTTACCACCATTTTTACTCTTAAGTGAACTATTTGTATCCTAAAACTTTTTCAACCTACTTCACCTTGTTTCATAGTGATAAACAGAAACACATTTCAGTTTGAATCATGTTAAGATAAAATAAAATGATCCTTTATTCGTCCCACAGTGAGGAAATTTGCAATGTTATTGAATGTTAATACCACTTATATACCTTTTAAACAGAGGGTGATTTTATTCAGGTTGCATTTGGACTCAACTTTGACAGCATTTATAGCCTTCAGTTCAAGTATTAGATCTTAAAAGCTGGACTGATACTGATGCCGGTATCGGAAATGCATCCGATACTGCCCAAAATTCGGGATTCGGTATCGGCAAGTATACACCAGTCTATGTACCGAACCGATAACGTGATTTATTAACCCAGAAAAAAATGAATACAATAATAATAATAATAATGTATTTTTTTATCACGCTGGTATCGGATCGGTAGTCAGTATTGGCAGAGTATCGGTAAGGAAAAAATGGTATCGGAACAGCTCTATTAAAAGCTTTCAGATAATTAGCAGTAAAGCAAGACATATAGTGCTAAATCCAGATCTTTATAATTACAAGTCTAAACCTCACTTTCAGTAAGTGCTTCAACTTCAAAATAATGAACTTATTGCTGTTTGTCACAATCATATCAGTTTCTATTGGCCCAAAGTAAAGAACATAATATGCTTGTTTTATTGGCGCAAATTGTCCCCATCTGCATTTTTTAATGATACATCACAATTTCATCATTTATAGCAAATTATTTCCCGGACCCCCTGACAGAGTGCCACGGACCCGGGGTGGTCCCCAAACCTCATTTTGAGAAACACTGGTCTACATAAACGAGGACAGATTGGGTTTCTTTCTGACTAAATTTATTATCCATCATCATGGTGTTGTTTGATCATAATATGTTATAACGGGTCAACAAATGGTGATTCCCTTTTTATATGCCGCTATTGCTTATAATCTAATGTTTTCCTCATAGATATTGTGATACACAATTAGTTGAGATGTGTTTATTAGTCCTGAGAGGATAGTGTGCCCTCCTGTGGCCTCATTGGGAATTGTGCCTCTCTCTCTCTCTCTCTCTTTCTCTTTCTCTCTCTACCTCTCTTCCTCGTCCTGCTCTGTTTGATCTGGTGAAAGTCCCTCCGTGGGTGGAGAAAGTTGACAGACAGAAAACAGATAATACTGGGCACCTTGGGTGGAATATAGTTTCCATGTTGTGTGTGTGTGTTTATGTCGTTGCACAGCCGCATCACACAATCACCCCTGTCTTGTTGTGATCTAAATATAGGTTTATTACCGAGGTTAGGGTGCGAGACTTTTGAAAAGTCAAATGTTCGTTGATAATGTCAGCAGAACCTCTAACTGACCCTGCTGCTATACTGACACTGGATATCACATGAGCAATGGAACTATAATACCGCACATTTTAACAGATTATTACACAATTTCCTGCTTGACATCAGAGGGCGAATGGCTAAAAAAACAACCTTACTATACCACTGGTCCAGATCATAACGCTGAAGCTGGTTGACAAACACTAAATTAGCCAAATATCAGACACCAGGAGACAGAGATATACGCTACTTCATTATCATAATCCTACTATCTGTATTGGAAAAATGACAGTATATTGTAACCAGCAGCATGCTATAGGCATACACACTATCGGTGATGTATATACCTGTAGAGATGTTGTGTTTTGTCTAGGGCTGTCAATTGATTAAAATATTTAATTGTGATTAATCACAAATTAATTGCAAATTTTTTATCTGTTCAAAATGTACCTCAAAGGGAGAATTGTCAAGTATTTAATACTCTTATCAACATGGGAGTGGACAAATGTGCTGCTTTATGCAAATGTATGTATACATTTATTATTGGAAATCAGTTAACAACACAAAACAATGACAGATATTGTCCAGAAACCCTCACAGGTACTGCATTTAGCATAACAAATATGCTCAAATCATAACATGGCAAACTGCAGCCCAACAGGCAACAACAGCTGTCAGTGTGTCAGTGTGCTGACTTGACTATGACTTGCCCCAAACTGCATGTGATTATCATAAAGTGAGCATGTCTGTAAAGGGGAGACTCGTGGGTACCCATAGAACCCATTTTCATTCACATATCTGGAGGTCAGAGGTCAAGGCACCCCTTTGAAAATGGCTATGACAGTTTTTCCTCGCCAAAATTTAGCACAAGTTTGGAGTGTTATTTAGCCTCATTCCTGACAAGCTAGTATGACATGGTTGGTACCAATGGATTCCTTAGATTTTCTAGTTTCATACAATACTAGTATCTTCACAGCTTTAAAACTGAGCCTGCTACAACCTAAGAAATTGCAAGTTGCATTAATGCGTTAAAGAAATTAGTGGCGTTAAAACAAATTTGCTTTAACGTGTTATTATAACTGATTTGTTATGCAATGGTAATGTTATTTCATTGACAAAATATGTAAGGCTATATACAGACAAGAGCTGACATACTGTGAGCAGGAGGCCGACATTTCAAAAGTATCAGTTGATGTATCATCTTGGTATATTTTTCACATCTGAGTTATTCCCTGAGTTATGGCCCCTACGAGTGGCTGTATCCACACAGAACTGTAACCTGCTCTATTGTTTTGGTCTGATATTGCTTTTATTCTTTCTTTTCTCTAATTCTATAACTTTTAGACTTTTTCTTTCTGTGTTTTACTAACACACTAACTTCACCGTTTGGAACTACGGTTTAACTATCACCGTCACTGCTACCACTGTTTGTGTTTCATACTTTGCGTTTGATCCGAATAATACTGAAAATGCTCAAAACGAAAGAAGGGCACTGATAACATCATCAATTCAGCCTGTAGTTCGTGTCTTTACATCTAACATAAGCTGTGACTAATGAGACAACTGTTTAAATAGCTTCAGAGTGTCTCATTCACACACACATCCTTCACATTAATCAGCGCACTAGTCAATAAACCCTGTCAATAGCAGCTCTGTTCATTTAACACATGCGCCGATGCTGTCTGTCTGTGTGTGTGTGCGTGTGTGTGTGTGTGTGTGTGGTGGATAAGAAGTAGAAAAGAAAAGAAAAAGACCAAGAGAGAAAGCTCAGTTGTGTTTCATCCTAGTACAGTGGAGGCTGTGTGAAATAGTTGGGCCCATATTGTGTAAACACAAGCATACCAGAGCATGTTAATACCTGGTGAGCAGGTGTTACAAATGATTGTCCCACACATTTAAAAAGAAAGTAAGGAAAGTCCCATTGTGGGAGAAAACATTACAAGATATTGTCTAATGAATCGCAGTGCCGTGTTTCCAAGTATCGCATTAGTAAAGCTGTATGGAAACGGCAAAATTTCATAAAACTTCCTCAGTTGCACCAAAAAGTTTTTATGCTCGCTTGAGGTGGTTTTTTGCCTTCGTCCAATAAAAAGAGTTGATGCGCTTTATGGGATATGGAAACACCTTTGCAGAATAAGTTCGGACGTCGAGAACATTTAACTCACATAACTGATCAGCTGTTACTGCTGTCGGCGGCATCTCGGATATTCCCATAATAAGATAAGATAAGATAAGATATTCCTTTTTCAGTCCCACAGTGGGGAAATTTGCAGTGTACAGCAGCAAATGGGATAGTGCAGAAACAAGAAGCAGCAGTAAAAACAAAAATCAAGATACAACACAGTGCAAAAAGCAAAACAAAAGCAGACAGACATATAAAATATGAACAATTTAAAGAGATGAAATATAAAAATAGGAACAATATAGACAGTGTTGACTATTAACACAATATGCAAATGCTTGTCTTTGTCTCCTGACAACATGAAACATGACCAATACTAGCTGACATGAAAGAAACAATTAAAACTTGCCCAATTGAAACAAATTTCTGAAGACCTCTCTCCATTTTTCTATCGTACATGGTTAGATAGCAAAGGTTACTTGTTTAGTTTCTGGTTGGCAACTTCTACTCTTGATATATTTCAGTCAGGACCAAAGGGGTGGCCTGTCCGAACAATATTAGCAATCCTCGAGCCACACGGCGAGCATGGCTAAAGATTATCGATCTCAACTAGGGCTGTCAATCAATTCAAATATTTAATCACGATTAATCCCAAATTAATTAATTAAGATGTCTAGCCCACATGTTGAAGTGATCGCAAATTAATTGCACATTTTTTATCTGTTCAAAATGTACCTTAAAAGGGAGATTTGTCAAGTGTTTAATACTATTATCAACATGGGAGTGGGCAAATATGCTGCTTTATGCAAATGTTTGTATATATTTATTATTGGAGATCAATTAACAACACAAAACAATGACAAATATTGTCCAGAAACCCTCAAAGGTACTGCATTTAGCATAAACAATATGATCAAATCATAACATGGCAAAATGCAGCCCAACAGGCAACAACAGCTGTCAGTGTGTCAGTGTGCTGACTTGACTATGACTTGCCCCAAACTGCATGTGATTATCATAAAGTGGGCATGTCTGTAAAGGGGAGACTCGTGGGTACCTATAGAACCCATTTTCATTCACATATCTTGAAGTCAGAGGTCAAGGGACCCCTTTGAAAAAGGCTGTGACAGTTATTCATTTGTTTTTAGCGTAAGTTTGGAGCGTTATTTAGCCTCCTTCGCAACAAGCTAGTATGACATGGTTGGTACCAATGGATTCCTTGGTTTTTTTTGTTTAATATGATACCACTATCTCAGCTCTAAAAAATGTAAAACTGAGCTCGCTGCAACCTAATGCGTTAAAGAAAGTAGTAGCATTAAAATGAATTTGCATTAATGCATTATTATCACGTTAACTTTGACCGTCCTAATATCAACATAAGCAAGACTTTCTTCTCCTGATAACTTCCTATCGTGGGAGTCTGATGTGACAGTCATCTGTAATTATCAGACGTCATCACTTACATTTGACATTAACCCATAACAGTTATTGTAACCTACTGCAGCAGCAACCCAGGGAAAATCCCTGTACTGTCCCTGAAATATATCTACAGTACTGTGACTGATAGTGTGCCTGTGGTTGATCAAGATAAACAGAAGGCACTTTTACTTAATAATGTTATAATATGAGGTCTACTAGAGAGACTGATGGTGTGCCTGTGTCAACAGTAAGTTTACAGTAGCAACCCTAAATTAGATACTGTCAAATTTCTTTAGTTGAGATGTTTGTACATCCTGATTAGAGTCCACCTGTGCTCAGTTCAACTGATTGGACATGATTTGGAAAGACACAAACTTGTCCACTGTATATAAGTTCTCACAGATAATATATCAGAGTTAAAACAAACAAACCGTGAGGTGGAAGGAACTCCCTTCAGAGCTCAGAGACAGGATTGTGTCGAGGCACAGATCTGGGGAAGGCTACAAAAACATTTCTGCTGCATTGAAGGTTCCCAAGAGCACAGTGGCCTCTGCAGTTCTTAAATGGTATAAAGTATAAAGCATGTATATGATGAATATGATGTACTGGATTTCTGACCTGAGGAAGATTGCCAATGGCACCAGCTAATAGGGATTTTTTTAAATAAATAAATAAATGGAAGAAGTTTGAAACAACCAGGACTCTTCCTAGAGCTGGCTGCCCGGCCAAACTGAGCAATCAGAGGAAAAGGGCCTTGTTAAGAGGTGACCAAGAACCCGATGGTCATTCTGGCTGAGCTCCAGAGATCCTGGGTGGAGAAGGACAACCATCACTGCAACACTCCAGCGATCTGGGCTTTATGGCCCTTTATGAGTGGCCAGACAGAAGCCTCTCCTCCGACTGATTTTAGACCACCAGATCAGAATCTATTCCATTTTATCTAATGATCACTAGAAGACAGTTTGAGTCACGTTTAATTCACAAAATCAATCATTTGTAATCAAGAAATCTCAAGAAAACAAAGCCTTTATCGACGCCACAGCATAATTATGTCATTATCAGGTCATAACATTAAATTATGACCTATCTGGCCTTCCGTACAAAACAGAATCTAGGCTGTATTCCAGTGATTTTTATAAAGTTGGAAATTCAACTTCCTGCAAGTTAAAATTCATCGACTAGGAAAAAGGCATTCGACAGTGTGGAAAGAGAGACCCTATGGAAGCTTCTCCGTCATTACGGAGTGCCGATCAAGCTCGTCAACATCATCAGGAACTCGAACAAGGGAATGACCTGTAAAGTAGTCCATGGAGGTCATCTCACATCTGCCTTTGAAGTGAGGACCGGAGTCAGACAGGGGTGTCTACTGTCCCCCTTCCTATTTCTACTGGTGATAGACTGGATCGTGGTGACATCCACAGCACGAAAGCGAAATGGAATCTAGTGGACACCTCGGACACAACTCGATGACTTAGACTTTGCAGATGAACCTGGCACTATACTATCGCACACTCAACAACAAATCAGGCTATTTAACACCGATGTAAAAATCTGTGTTATTGTATGGATCAGAGACATTGGAGAACAACTGTGATGACCACCAAGAAAGTGCCGAAATTCGTCAACACATATTTGAGAAGGATTCTCCAGATTCGATGGCCTGACACCATGAACAACAACAAGCTTTGGCAGAAAACTTATACCAACTTCCTGCAGATGAAGAGATCCCCAAAAAGACGCTGGAGATGGATAGGTCACACACTCTGTAAGCCTACAACAAACAACACCAGGCCAGCTTTATCCTGGAACCCGCAAGGAAAAAGGAAAAGAGGAAAGCCAAAGAACACCTGGCGCCGAGACCTCGAAGCAGAAACCAAAAGAACAGACTACACTTGGAACCAGCTGGAGAGAAAGGCCCAGGATGGAGATGGGTGGAGAAGCCTTGTTGACGGCCTATTCCCCAAGAGGGGTAAAAGGCCAAAGTAAGTAAGTAAGCAAGTTAAAATACAATAGAACAGCTCTTTGGTCTGGAATCTAAAGCTGTGGACCCAGTGGAGACATACTATATGTTTCTGACAATCATGGTTGTCTTCCTCAAGATACAAGTTCACTTACAAGCATTCCCGATTCAGGTTATACCACTGCCATGAGTAACAGTGAATATACAATTTTTTTCCTTGTCTGTTTTAATTGTCACAGACATCAAGAAAAAAACCCACACTGGATACAGTTTGCTTTTTGTAGCCCACATACTTTCTCTGTGTGGGAGTAGAGCACAACTGTGGGAGTGTGCATGTAAATATGTTTGTGTTAATGTGTGTTAGTGGGGTGGAGAGAGACGATGAGTGTGCAACTGTCAAAGTGAGAAAGCTAATTTGGTTTGAATTGAAATCCGAGCCATCTTCGAGAGACAGATCAACAAACAACAGCGGCTGCCCCCACATATAGGCTACACCGTTGACTTTCACTGCCCATATATGGAGCACTGAAAGGCTTGTTGAGGACTTTCAGTGCCCCACTTATAATGTCATATTAAATATCAGACATCAGCCAGCCAGTACGATTGTGAGTATGTTCCTCCTTAAACAAAAATAAAATAAAATATTCAATACACGTGAAATTGGACCTTATTAACAATCATAGCAACATTATGTATGACTTGGTCTAAACCCCTGAAAGTCTTAGTCTTGTCTCGGTCTCATTGCACTCTGGTCTTGGTAATGACTTGTCTCGGTTTAGGCGATATTGACTACAAACATTGAACAAAAGAACATCAAACATACTTCACTATTGGAGGAAAACACTAATAATCTTACCATAAATTATCAGGGCACATGATCATAAGTATATATAGTTACACATTAAAAACATTGCTTTGTCAATTTACTAACAGCAACTCAAACAACAAGATCAAAATGCCAAGCCATTTTCCATATATTGAAATGTTCTTACATTTAACATTAATGTATTTATATTTGAACTGACATATTTATCTAGAATTCTTTAACTATTCTGAACTCTAACGGTGTTTTCGATGTTCACATTGCCTCTCCTCAGTTAACCACATGCACCATTGTGGGGACCAACGCCTCAAACGTTTTCTCTGTATTTTGGTGGATAACACCTCACCCACATCACTCCTACCCAACTCCCATTGTTCCTGCCGCGTGATACATACTGTCTAATAAAGCAACAATAGAAAAACACGAAAATACATCCCACAATCAACCTCTCATCCAGCAATAGCCAACATTAATCCCAAGTGAAACAATAAAATCTTCTCTTGACATACATGTACAATAGAAAATTCATCCTTTCAGAGGATATTTTTTAGTAAAAAGCATGTATTTGTAGAGATGTTTTGTCAAGGATTACCCACACTGATTTTAAAATGTCTATGACTCCATAACTTTAAACTCTTACAGGGTCAAAACTGCTTTATATGACGTTTGTGTTTCACATCCATCAAGTATTAGAAAGGTGTGC